>NC_064863.1:69225569-69525569 GCF_024139225.1 Suncus etruscus | reverse complement strand
CCAGGGGATCGAACTGAAGTCCTTCCTTGGCTAGAGCTTGCAAGGCAGACACCTTACCTCTAGAGGTACCTCGCCAGCCCCTATAATAATTATTTCTATAAGTATTATGATTAGAAATTAATATAATTAATTATGTATTCAATATAAGTGAATGATATTAAAACTCAGATTTCTTGGGGCCGGAGAGATAGAATGGAGGTAGGGCATTGGCCTTGCATGCAGAAGGATGGTGGTTCGATTCCCAACATTCCATATGATCCCCTGAGCCTGCCAGGAGCAATTTCTGAGCCTAGAGCAAAGAGGAACCCTTGAGCAAAAAACTTTAAACCCCCCCCCAAAAAAAAAACTTTAAAAAAATTAGATTTCTTCTAACATACCTTCTCCCAACACTGAGCAGTGAAGTATTAACAAAAATGCTACATTGTTTCTTATTTAATATCTTTGATTCAACAAAGGCCACCCACTGAGTGGGATAAATTATTCACCCAATACTCATCAGATAAAGGGCTAATATCCAAAATTTACAAGGTACTGACAGAACTATACAAGAACAAAACAACTAACCCTATCAAAAAATGGGGAGAAGAAATGGACAGACACTGAAAAAAAGGAAAGGCAAATGGCCAAAAGGCACATGAAAAGATGCTCAACATCTCGAATCCTCAGGGAGATGCAAATCAAAACTACTATGAGGTACCACCTCATGCCACTGAGATTGGCACACATCACAAAAAAGGAAAACAAGCAGTGCTGGCAGGGATGTGGAGAGAAAGGAACTCATTTTCACTGCTGGTGGGAATGCCGTCTAGTACAACCTTTATGGAAAGCAATATGGAGATTCCTTCACAAACTGGAAATTGAGCTTCCATACGATCCAGCTATACCCTCCTAGGAATATACCCGAGGAACACAAAAATACAATACAAAAATCCCTTCCTTACACCTATCTTCATTGCAGCACTATTTACAGTAGCCAGATTCTGGAAACAAACCAGATGTCCTTCAACAGATGAGTGGCTAAAGAAATTGTGGTACATATACACAATAAAATACTATGCAGCCATCAGGAGAGATGAAGCCATGAAATTTTCCTATACATGGATGTACATGGAATCTATTATGCTGAGTGAAGTAAATCAGAGGGAGAAAGATGCAGAATGGTTTCATTCATCTATGGGTTTTAAGAAAAATGAAAGACATTTTTAACAGTATCTCAGAGACAAGAGAGATGAGGGCTGGTAGGTGCAGCTCATGACATGAAGCTCATCACATAGAGTGATGAGTGCAGTTGGAGAGATGACTACACTGAAAACTATCATAACAATGTGAATGGATGAGGGAAGTAGAAAGCCTGTCTTGAGTACAGGTGTGGGGGGGGTGGGGAGGAGGGAGATCTGGGAAATTGGTGGTGGGGATGTTGCACTGGTGAAGGGGGGTGTTCTTTACATGACTGTAATCATACAATTATAATCATATTTGTAATCACGGTGTTTAAATAAAGATAATTATTAAAAAATCTTTGATTCAAATAAGATGTATTAAACTGTGGTTAAATATGTACCAAATTTACAAGACAATATTACAAGATAAATTATATTTAAAAGACATTAAATATTAAAAATAATAAGCTAAGTAGGAGAAATAGAAAAAGAACAATTGAGAAAAATCAGTAAGGAATATTTTCGTTACAAAAATCACTACCAAGACTCGTGGTGGAAATGACTTAAATTCAGTGTCACTATATGCCTGATATACAACTGTGAAAGAGTTATAATTAACAATGGACTCAATAAAAATAAAAAAAAATCTCTACCAGGGGCTGGGCACAGCAGTAGGGCATTTGCCTTGCATGTGGCAGACTCAGGATGGACCTGGATTCAATTCCTGTCATCCCATATGCTCCTCTCCCCAAGCCAGAGCAATTTCTGAGCACAGAGCCAGGAGTAACCCCTGAGCATCACCGGGTGTGGCCCAAAAACCAAATCCCCCAAAAAATATCTCTATCAGAGAGGTCAGAGTGATAGCACAGCAGGTAGGGTGTTTGTCTTGCATGAGGCTAACCTGGGTTTCACCCCCAGTATCCCATTAGTACTTAGTACTTCCAGGAATAATTCCTGACTACAAAGCCAGGACTAACCTTGATCACTTGCAGGTATGACCCTCCCAAAACAAAGCCAAACAAAAATATTTACTAGAGTGTCTTCAGTAACAGTACACTGATATTTGCCACATCTTAATGGCAGAATCAAGTCATATGTTTAAAACTAATGCAGGCTATACTGAAAAAAATGATCACTTTCTGTAGGCACTGCCACCTTAAATAAGACCAGAAATCAATTTTGGATTTTAAATTTTAATATTTTTATGTCAAACCCAGATGTCCACAGGGTTTGCTTCTGGTTCATTGCTCAGGGATAACTCATCGTGAAGTTTGGAATACCATATGCAGTTTTGGGTACTCAAACCAAAGCTAGTCCTAAACAAGGTATCTCTACCTTTTCTCCTGTACTCTTTAACCTCAGAAATACATTTTTAGTAAAGAAAATAAATGGATATTTAATAACTCACTATCAATTGTTTCTTACACTTTGAGAATTTTGTGCCTTTTTTCTGAAGATTTTTGAAAGATGCTAAGATTTTAATTATTATGACTATAATTTTACAATATAAATTATAATTAATAAATAAAATTATAACAGCTACAGATGATGCCTCCTGTCTGGGTAGGATATTTGAAATAAATCTTTAATAAAAATTAATGAACATGAATAATACAAATAAAATAATTAAAAAAAACAATAAAATTAACTAATACATTGCTTCAACTTTAAGATATTTGAAACTAGTATGCATTAAAAAGAAAATGCGGGGCCAGAGAGATAGCACAGGAGCATTTTTGCCTTGCAAGCAGCCGACCCAGGACCTAAGGTGGTTGGTTCAAATCCTGGCGTCCCATCTGGTCCTCCATGCCTGCCAGCAGCTATTTCTGAGCAGATAGTCAGGAGTAAACCCTGAACACTGCCGGGTGTGGCCCCAAAACTAAACTAAACTAAAATAAAAAGAAAATGCATAAAGGTAAACATTTGATATTCATTTTTTCAATTATATAATAACCAGTAAAGCAGGTTTATTGTGTTATTTTGTGATAGCTACATTCAAGGTATATCTTGAATCTGACCAGAGCTTGTTATTTCCACTCCCTATACTCACTATCCAAATCATCCTCCTAATTTTTCTATATTATAAATCATTCTATTCTCCAATTCCCTCCTTTACCTCTGAACACAACCAAGATCATACATTATGATTTAAATCAGCTTTGAATCTGCCAGCTGAAACGTTCAATCGTTTTTGAAACAAAACAGAAATTTTGTGAAACAAAATTAGCAAACGTGATCTATGCCACCACCTACCCACATACTACAAGCCTTGAATTTTATTCCCTATAGACTCTTTTATTTTTTCCACAGAGATTACTTCCTTGAACTACATATTCATCTAGTGCTCCTGTTTTCTCTCTGCCTGAAACAGAAATCCCCAAAAGTTACTGTCTTTGCTTTGCTTCATTTCTTCTTAACCTGCATTATGTCAATTAGGGATCACTTGATGAGACTGTAAAATATGACTAATAATACATTCCATTACTTTACTCCCTCTTGTTACCCTAAAAGTCCTACCTTCTATTTTGTACTGCACTAATCATTATCTAATAAACAGTGTAGCTCCTCATGGTTTATTTTCTTTCTCCTGTTTAGTAAGTACTGTAAATGATTAATTCATAATATAAATTAGTTATCACAATAAATCAGTTTGTATTTACTAATCGGAAATATTTTGCTTAGAACACAACTAACACATAAGAGAAAAGACATGTTTGTTCACTCACTTGCTAGACATCATAGTTTATATTTTAAAAGAAGTGGTTATATTTTAAAATACAGGGGGTTTAAGTCACCTGCCTTGCATGTGGCAAAACACAGCTCAGTATCTAGCACCACACATGATACCCTGAGCAATGCCAGGAGTAATCCCTAAGCATAGAGCCAGAAGTAAGTTTATGCACTGTCCCATGTGATTCAAACCATATCCTCACCCAAAGAGGAAAAATCATATAGTTAAAAAATAGTAGAAAATGATTAAGGACGAGGGCACAAGATTTCCACAAATTTCTTGAATAACATTAAGCTCAGAAAAATAATTCAGAGACAAAACAAATGCAAGATTTTCTCACTTATCTGTGACATATAGACAGGTATATAAAAATATCAATCTAGGGGCCTGAGCAATAGCAGCCATAGAGCATTTGAAGCAAAGAAAGAATGAACTTGGTTTGATCGCTGGCGTCCCATAGGGTCCCCCTAGTCAGGAGTGATTTCTCTGCACATAGCCAAGAGTAACCCCTGAGCATCACCAGGTGTGGCACCAAAACAAAACAAAACAAAACAAAACAAATCAAAACAAAAAGTATTTCAGTCTCTAACAAATCTTGATTCTGAAATATGGACAGAGAGTACAGTTTGGGGGGTAGTTGATTGAAGAAAATAAATAAATTGATTGGAAATATTAGGAAAAGAAAGGACATTAGTGAGACTATGGGAGGTAATAGTAAACACTAAAACCATAACTGTCAACCAAAAAATAATGAGAGGTGTGAGAGGGAAGGAATGTCAAACTGGAGTTAACATAGGGACAGGAATTGGGGAAAGGAACGAGTAAAGGCCCTTCAGTAGCAGGAACTTTGTACATTAATATAATAAACTTAAAAACTTTTGTAATTCTAAGTTATAAAATTTGCCTGAGTTATAAAACATATGTCTACAAATTTTAATCTCTAGAAAATATCAGCTGGGTAGTAGAATACCATATTACTTCAAAGAACTTTCAAATAATTTTCTTTGAACTAAAAAATGTAAAAACCTATAAATAAAATATATGTTTCTGAAAGAGGACATTAATATCAACATAATATATTTTGCTACTTTTTTGCATTTTAAACCTGGAATCACCATGATTATAGTTTCAGGTATACTTTCAAATATTTTGTGATGTCATTGAATCATATTCCAAGGCAAACAACTGGGAGTTTAAATCCCTGTGTATTTCATATAAATATTGACACAGTAGTGAATGGGTAACCTGTTTTGCTAACTCACAAGTATTTAAAAATTAGTATTCATAGACTATAAGAAAAAATACTGCGTCTTGGTGATTTATAAAAGTTCTTCCCTTAATTAGCATTCATTTTTCTCTTACCATTCTGAAATACTATTTTCAAAAATAAGAGACTATTTGTAATTCTCGGTTTTATTATAATTTTTATTTTGATCATAGTGGCTTACATATTGTTGACAATAATATTTTAGGTACATATTAACATAATATCAGGGGGATTCCCATCACCGAATTATCCTCCCTACACCTCTGTTCCCATCCTACCTCTCATATCCTCCTCCCTCAACCCCGGGGCTGATAGAATACATGGTCCCCTCTGAGCCTAATTCTTGTTTTTAACTGTAAATTTTAATTTGATTAGTTTGTTGTAATTCCCTTTTTTTCTTTGGCTGACAAAGATACTGTATTACTCATTGTATGTTGAGAAATCATTGCTGATCTCTATCCTCTAATATTTTCTTAAAACATATCTGTTGAGAAAAAACCGGCTAACATTTGCAAAAGCTGGCTCCCTGTGTGTGACACCAGGCGAGGAAAATCCGCGAAAGTACACCGGCCCAGTGGGGCTCAGCTGTGAAAGACTGTGAGTGTGACCTGTCTATGTCTGTCTACTGTCCTCTTGCGTGAAACTCTTGCGAGTGGGGCAAAAAGAGCCTCCAGAAACCTCGCTCGCCCAGACGCCATTTTCAGGGAGGGACTTCAGAGCATAAAAACCGGCTAACCTTTGCAAAAGCTGGCTCCCTGTGTGTGACACCAGGCGGGGAAAATCCGCGAAAGTACACCGGCCCAGTGGGGCTCAGCTGTGAAAGACTGTGAGTGTGACCTGTCTATGTCTGTCTACTGTCCTCTTGCGTGAAACTCTTGCGAGTGGGGCAAAAAGAGGCTCAGAGGAGCACGGCCGCTCCGCTTCGCTACGTGGCCGTGCACTCTTTCTAAGGAAAGAACTCCATTGCAACAAGAAGGAAAAATCACACTAAGAACGGCGCTATATCACAGAAGCAAACATTTCTCTCTGGACTGTCTTCTCTGTTGCATGCTCGGGCCTAAGATTTGACCCAGTGTGAGGCTTCATCCACAGAGGACTCCCCTCCCATAGAGGCAAGTCAGCCCATCCAGAAAGGGAGGAGCCAGAGGAGTGTGCTGCCTACCTCATATAGACAATGAATACCACTACAACACGTAGAAAAACCCACAATACAAGTGTGACAATGGGGAAACAACGCAGGCCAGCATCAGACATAGAGAATGAAGATGACAATTCTGAGGACCAGATAATGACTGAACAACTAATCAACCTCTCAGATAAGGACTTTAGACTAGCAATATGGAAGGTGCTCAACAGACTCCAAGAAACCATGGATCGAGTTGAACAGAACACTAATAAGAACCAAGAAAATATGAAGGCAGAAATGACAAAACTCCAAACTGAAATAACATGTCAACTAACAGGACTGAAAAAGTCAGTAAACGAAGTGAATGACAAAATGGATAAGCTCTGGGACAGGGTATCAGAAGCTGAGAATAGACTTGGTGCTGTGGAAGATGAGATACATAACAATTCCATACAGCAGGAGAGATTGGACAAAAAACTTAAAGCAAATGAGCAGACAATGGAAAAATTAGTCAAAGAATGGGAACAGACGAAAATAGAAGTCTATGATAAGATCAACAGAAACAACTTAAGAATCATTGGAGTCCCAGAGACCCAGGAAGAAAATTTCCAGGAAGAATCAATGGTCAAGAACATCATTAAAGAGAAACTTCCAGAGCTAAAGAATATATGTGATCAAATCCTGCATGCCCGAAGAGTACCAACCAAAAGAGACCCCAGAAAAACCACCCCAAGACACATCCTAGTTACAATGACAAATCCCACAGATAGAGACAGAATTCTGAAAACAGCAAGATCAAAAGGGGAAATCATGTTCAAGCAAGCTTCCCTGAGATTTACATCAGACCTGTCACCAGAAACGCTCAATGCCAGAAAGCAGTGGTGGGATATTGTGACAAGACTGAATGAAATGAATGCTTCACCCAGAATACTATACCCAGCAAAACTCACTTTCCGGTTTGATGGAAGAATTCATGGTTTCACAGACAAAAAACAGCTCAGAAACTTCACAGACACAAAACCAGTCTTAAGAGAAAAACTGAAAGACCTAATCTAAGACAAGACTACCCAAAAGACACACCAAATTTCGAAATAAAGATGGCGTTAAATCCCAGGACAATTCTTTCTCTCAACGTCAATGAATTAAATGCACCAGGTAAGAGACACAGAGTGGCTAAATGGATCAAAAAACTCAATCCAACCTTCTGCTGCCTACAAGAAACGCACCTGAATAGTCAGAACAAACATAGACTCAAAATAAAAGGCTGGAGAAAAGTTATCCAAGCAAACAACACCCATAAAAAAGCTGGAGTGGCCATACTAATATCAGATAATGCAAACTTTATACTCAGGAAGGTTGTAAGGGACAAAGACGGACATTTTATATTAATCAAGGGGTACGTAGAGCAGGAAGAATTCACTCTCCTAAACATATATGCACCGAATGAGGGGCCAGCAAAATATTTAATACAACTGTTGACAAATCTGAAAAATAATATCAACAACAACACAATAATTGTGGGGGACCTTAACACGGCTTTGTCAACACTGGACAGGTCAACCAGACTGAAACCCAACAAGAATATACTAGACCTGAGGAGAGAAATGGAAGAAAGAGGCCTAGTGGATATATATAGGACACTCCATCCCCAGAAACCTGGATACACATTCTTCTCCAATGTACATGAGACATTCTCCAGGATAGACTACATGCTGGCACATAAAACATACCTCCATAAGATCAAGAGGATAGAAATTTTGCAGACTACCTTCGCTGACCACAAGGCTCTGAAATTATTTGTGAACTCCAAAGGGACTCAGAAGAAACACTTTAACACCTGGAAGTTAAACAGCCTCATGCTCAACAACCAGTGGGTCCGAGATGAAATCAAGGAGGAAATCAAAAGGTTCCTGGAAACAAATGACAATAAAGACACAAACTCTCAGAACTTATGGGACACAGCAAAAGCAGTACTGAGAGGAAAATTTATAGCTTTGCAAGCACACATCAGGAAGGAAGAAGGAGCTTACCTGAGTAGCTTAATGACATAGCTAATAGAACTAGAAAATGCTCAACAAAAGGACCCAAGAATAGGAAGACAGAAGGAAATAACAAAGCTGAGAGCAGAAATCAACGAAGTGGACACTCAAAAAACAATCCGAAAGATCAACGAAAGCAGAAACTGGTTCTTTGAAAAAATAAACAAGATTGATAGACCACTGGCAAACCTAACAAAGAAAGAGAGAGAGAGAAACTTGATAACTCGTATCAGGAATGAAAAAGGAGAGATCACTACTGATATGACAGAGATTCAAAGGGTAATCAGAAACTACTTTGAAAAACTCTACGCCACTAAAAATGAGAACCTGGAAGAAATGGATAAATTCTTGGACTCTTATAATGTTCCACGGTTGAAGGAAGAGGATGTAGCATATCTAAACACCCCCATCACCATTGATGAAATTAAAACAGTAATCAAATGTCTGCCGAAAAACAAAAGCCCAGGTCCAGATGGATTCACTAATGAATTCTATCAAACTTTCCAAGAGGAACTACTGCCAATCTTGGCAAGACTCTTTCATGAAATTGAACAAACAGAAACACTTCCAAATAGCTTTTATGAAACCAACATCACCTTGATACCTAAACCAGACAGAGAAGCTACCAAAAAAGAAAATTACAGACCAATATCACTGATGAATGCAGATGCAAAGATCCTCAACAAAATCCTGGCAAATAGGATTCAATGCCTCGTTAAGAAGATCATCCACTACGATCAAGTAGGTTTCATCCCAGGAATGCAAGGCTGGTTTAACATCCGTAAATCTATCAACATAATACACAACATCAATAACAAGAAAAATAAAAACCACATGATCATATCAATAGATGCAGAGAAAGCATTTGATAAGGTCCAACACCCATTCTTGATCAAAACTCTCAGCAAGATGGGAATGGAGGGAACCTTCCTCAATATAGTGAAGGTCATCTACCACAAGCCAGTGGCAAATATTATCCTCAATGGAGAAAAACTGAAAGCCTTTCCTCTAAATTCTGGCACAAGACAAGGCTGTCCTCTCTCACCACTCCTATTCAACATAGCACTGGAAGTACTTGCTATAGCGATTAGGCAAGAAAAGGATATCAAGGGAATCCAGATAGCAAAGGAAGAAGTCAAGCTCTCACTGTTTGCAGATGACATGATACTCTACTTAGAAAACCCTAAAGACTCTATCAAAAAGCTTCTAGAAACAATAGACTCATATAACAAGGTGGCAGGCTACAAAATTAACACACAAAAATCAATGGCATTTCTATATACCAATAGTAATAAGGATGAAATGGACATTAAGAAAACAACCCCATTCACAATAGTACCACACAAACTCAAATATCTTGGAATCAACTTGACTAAATATGTGAAGGACCTATACAAAGAAAACTATAAAACTCTGCTCCAAGAAATAAGAGAGGACACATGGAAATGGAAACACATACCCTGCTCATGGATTGGCAGGATTAACATCATCAAAATGTCAATACTCCCCAAGGCATTATACAGATTTAATGCCATCCCTCTAAAGATACCCATGACATTCTTCAAAGAAGTGGATCAGACACTTTTGAAATTCATTTGGAACAATAAACACCCTCGAATAGCTAAATCAATCATTGGGAAAAAGAATATGGGAGGAATTACTTTTCCCAACTTTAAACTGTACTACAAAGCAACAATTATCAAAACAGCATGGTATTGGAATAAGGATAGGTCCTCAGATCAGTGTAATAGGCTTGAATACTCAGAAAATGTTCCCCAGAGATACAACCATCTAATTTTTGATAAAGGAGCAGGAAATCCTAAATGGAGCAGGGAAAGCCTCTTCAACAAGTGGTGTTGGCACAATTGGATAGCCACTTGCAAAAAATTAAACTTAGACCCCCAGCTAACATCATGTACAAAGGTAAAATCCAAATGGATTAAAGACCTCGATATCAGCCCCAAAACCATAAGATATATAGAACAGCACATAGGCAAAACACTACAGGACATTACAGGCATCTTCAAGGAGGAAACTGCACTCTCCAAGCAAGTGAAAGCAGAGATTAACAGATGGGAATATATTAAGCTGAGAAGCTTCTGCACCTCAAAGGAAATAGTGCCCAGGATACAAGAGCCACCCACTGAGTGGGAGAAACTATTCACCCAATACCCATCAGATAAGGGGCTAATCTCCAAAATATACAAGGCACTGACAGAACTTTACAAGAAAAAAACATCTAACCCCATCAAAAAATGGGGAGAAGAAATGAACAGACACTTTGACAAAGAAGAAATACGCATGGCCAAAAGACACATGAAAAAATGTTCCACATCACTAATCATCAGGGAGATGCAAATCAAAACAACGATGAGATACCACCTCACACCCCAGAGAATGGCACACATCACAAAGAATGAGAATAAACAGTGTTGGCGGGGATGTGGAGAGAAAGGAACTCTTATCCACTGCTGGTGGGAATGCTGTCTAGTTCAACCTTTATGGAAAGCGATATGGAGATTCCTCCAAAAACTGGAAATCGAGCTCCCATACGATCCAGCTATACCACTCCTAGGAATATACCCTAGGAACACAAAAATACAATACAAAAACCCCTTCCTTACACCTATATTCATTGCAGCTCTATTTACCATAGCAAGACTCTGGAAACAACCAAGATGCCCTTCAACAGACGAATGGCTAAAGAAACTGTGGTACATATACACAATGGAATATTATGCAGCTGTCAGGAGAGATGAAGTCATGAAATTTTCCTATACATGGATGTACATGGAATCTATTATGCTGAGTGAAATAAGTCAGAGAGAGAGAGAAAAACGCAGAATGGTCTCACTCATCTATGGGTTTTAAGAAAAATGAAAGACACCCTTGTAATAATAATTTTCAGACACAAAAGAGAAAAGAGCTGGAAGTTCCAGCTCACCTCAGGAAGCTCACCACAAAGAGTGATGAGTTTAGTTAGAGAAATAACTACATTTTGAACTGTCCTAATATTGAGAATGTATGAGGGAAATGTAGAGCCTGTTTAGGGTACAGGCGGGGGTTGGGGGGGGAGGAGGGAGATTTGGGACTTGGGTGATGGGAATGTTGCACTGGTGATGGGTGGTGTTCCTTTTATGACTGAAACCCAAACACAATCATTTATGTAATCAAGGTGTTTAAATAAAAAAAAATTAAAAAAAAAGAAATAAAAAAAATAAGCAATATATCTGTTAAAGGTATATTCCTTCAATTAGTAAGCGAATGATTTTAAATAAAATCTGATTGTATTTTTTGCACAAAAAAAAAAAAACATATCTGTTGAGAAGAAAAGTTTTTATCTAACTAGTATCTAGCAAGTACAGGTTATCAAGTAGTCCTTATATAAACACACCCCCAAAAATTATACATATAAACATAAAATAGCTACTTTAAAATGTCTTTGCTGGGGGCCGGAGAGATATCATGGAGGTAAGGCGTTTGCCTTTCATGCAGAAGGTCATCGGTTCGAATCCCGGCGTCCCATATGGTCCCCCATGCCTGCCAGGAACAATTTCTGAGCATGGAGCCAGGAATAAACCCTGAGCACCGCTGGGTATGACCCAAAAACCGCAAAAAAAAAAAAAATGTCTTTGCTGGGGCCAAGTGACAGCATAGTGGTAGAGTGTTAGTCTTACATGCAGCTAACCCAGGATGGACTGGGTTTGATCGCCAGCAACCCATATGGTCCCCTGAGTCAGGAGCGATTTCTGAGCACATAGCCAGGAGTAACCCATGAGCGTCACTGAGTGCGGCCCAAAAAACAAAAACAAAAACAAAAATGTCTTTGCTGAAATCTTCAATAAAAGTATGTTTATAGTAACTATTCAGAGAATTGTATAGTGGCAATGATTCAAAGATTAAACTGCATTTGCAAGATCTTGACAACTCTACTATGGATTGTTAAGAATAGCATAGACTAAAATAAAAATGTAGTAGCTAGATTACTAGCACAGCAGGTAGGACACACACCCACATCAATTTGATCCCCAGCATTCAATGCCATATGGTACTCCAAGCCTACCAGGAGTAATTCTGAGAGCTAAGCGTAACCACAAAGAAGAAAAAGTGTGTAAATATACCATAGAATTTATTGCTTTAAAAAGTTATGTTTGTTAGATGTGTGTATATTTACATGAATATGACTTGAAGTCAAGTGAATCGGAAGGTAGCTTTGAGGTAAAAAAGAAAAACACTATGTTCAAAGATTGAACACAAGATAATGCATGACTCATCAAATTTGAACTTTGGGGTTCCATCTTTAGCTTACTAATGTTATTCTCTAATTCTTTTAGACATTTCTTTTTTTTTTTGTTCTTTTGTGTTTTTTTTTTTTTGTTTTTGGGTCACACCTGCCACGCTCAGGGGCTACTCCTGGCTCTATGTTCAGAAATCGCCCCTGCAGGCACGGGGAACCATATGGGATGCCGGGATTCAAACCACTGTCCTGCATGAAAGGCAGGCGCCTTACCTCCATGCTATCTCTCCGACCCTTCTTCCAGACATTTCTACATATTTATACAAGTGTCCCTACCAGAAAACTTATTTCTCATACACTTTCTCATAATTTTTAATAATTATGGAGCTTTATCAAATATAGTACATATATTGTCTCTGGATTCTACCCATCCTCACAGTCCCCATTGCCACTGCATGGACCCACTAACTCATTCAACATATTAACATTTTATTCTTTCTAGAGAGCATACTAAAATATGCCAAGATAAATAAATTAGCAATTTATTCAAGAGGGGAATGTAAATAATTATAAAAGCATGAGTTGCATTCTAACTAAGAACATAAAGTTGCACAAGAGAATGTAATTTTACATTTTTTAACTGTTGATATTGATTAATTGTCCAAGACAAAAGATCATGAGAATTCAATTCAATATGACATGGTATATCAGAAGGGAGAAAGAAAACGAGTTAAAATATAGAATGGGGAGCCAGAGAGATAGCACAGTGGTAGGGCATTTGACTTGAACACAGCCAACCCAGGACGAACCTGGGTTTGATTCCCAGCATCCCATATGGTCTTCCAAGCCTTCCAGGAGTGATTTCCCAGTGTAAAGCCAGGAGTAATCCCTGAACATACCAGGTGTTGCCCCCCCAACCCAAACATTTAATAAAATAAGATTCAATTAAATAAAATATAGGATGGGACAGCTATGAGAGTGTCTCATGCTTCTGAAAGTACAAATAATTGAATATGGCTTCAGTACAAAAAGAAAAAAATGTATTGGCATGAATAGCAAACACAATAAGTAGCAGAACACCAAAAAGATTTTTTCTAATTTTAAATAATCTTTCAATATTATTGCAATTTGAGTTTTCTGGCTGAGCTATTTCTTACAAATGCCATGCTTGCTGAGGAGTATTCTTATAATTTTGTACAGCAGTGAGCAAAAAAGAACAAAGAAAAAATAATCTTAATGTGTTTAGGGGTATCATGGAACTACTATAATTGTATAACTGTTATCCAAATTGAGTCAACTAGCTATATATTTATATATTGACATCAATTGATTATTTGATGTGGACTGTGTGGGTAGTAGGACTAGAAAGTTAGGATTAACCTCAAATTGGGCAGCTTCTGGGAGAAAGTAATTCAACTATAAAACTATAATAACCAGTATTATTCTGGCATCTAAAGAAGGACCTGATATAAACTCATGGCTTGTACTTCCACACAAATTCCTATATAAAACTATATGCTTAATGTGATGCTCTATTTAGGTAGAACAATCAAGAGGTGAAAGATTATAAGGGCGGAGTCATCACCCCATTAAAGTCGTTTAAAATTGGATCCAGACTTTTCCTAGTTTTGTATGATAGAGAACAATGTAAGAGACATTTGTGAAGTAGAAAATGGACATTGCTAATATAAATTTTGCCAGAACTATTAAATTAATTCCATTCATTTTATAATCCACCCAGTCTATGATAGTTTTTGTTAAAGCAATTGGAACAGATACTGTGTGATCTAATATTCTCCCCATGGCACCTACTATACATTGAAATACTAAGACATAAGACACATGTTTTAAGAACCTTGGCTATAAAGAATAAGAAGCAGAGAAAAAGAGCTTGCAAAATAGCGTGATTGTTTATCTGAAGAGATTCACTAAACAAATTAAAATCATAAAATTAGTCTCTACTAGGCTGGGGAAAAAAAAAACTTCATAAATTTTCGGATGGAAATTAAGCTTAACTTTGAAAAGGTTTTATTATACATGGGAAGACCATAAAGTAGATTCTGATGTAGATTCTTGTGTTAACTTAGGGAAAAAAAACACATAAAAAGGAGAAAACACAACTACAACAGAAAACAGAAATTTTAACCAATAATCTTATCATAAGCCAAGGACTATTTATTGCCAAAAATGCATAAATAAAAAGGATTAAGTACCACAATTATTGATAAAGCAAAGAGCAGAGATTTGATAATCAGGAAAACAACTATCATTTTTGTTGTCAAGGTGGTTATTCTTTTTATAAACTTCTCTAAAACTTTATCTGTTCTTTTAATTTCTTTTCTCTTTTTATTCATTCATTCATTCCTTTTACTTTCTTTATTCTTTCTTCTTTTTCTTCTTCCTTCCTTTCTTCTTTATTTTTTAAAAAATATCAATATTATCTTTTTATACTTTCAGTGCTGCTGTACCATTGTAGTACAGTGACTCCTCTACCACTATCTTTTCTCCACTCCACCTTAGCATCCTCAGATCACAGATCTGATGCTCTTACCACAGAGTTTGTTTCCATTGGAGACTGTCTCACTGCTTTCTTTGTTTCTTTTTACTGTAATTATGCTCAAAATCATCTGGATTTTGCCTCTTTTCAGATTTACTTCACTTACCATGTCACCTTCCAATTCTAGTCAAATTGTAGAAAACTGAAATATTTTGTCATTTGTCATAGATGAGTAGTATTCCATTGTTTATAACAACTGCAATTTCTGTATGCACTCATCTGTTGTTTGTCAATTGGGTTCCAGGGGTCTCAAACTCGTGGCCTGAGGGCCGTTTGCAGCCCTCCATACAAGATTTTGTGGCCCTACCTTAGAGGAATCTTGTTTTGTTTTGTTTTAGTTGTTTGGGTCACACCCCCCAATGTTCAAGGCTTTGCACTCAAGGATCACCCCGACTTTGCCTCCCGCAGCCCCCAGGTAAATTGAGTTTGAGATCCCTGGTACACATAAGTTCTTTCAAAATTATGTTTAGTGTGTTGGGAATATATGTCCAAGTATGAAATATAAGGACATATATAAGTTCTATTCTCAATTTTGGGGGGAGTACACTAACAATTTTTACAAAAAGAATAAAACAGACAACACATATTGACACTTTCTACTGATTTAGAGGTTATATTTATACAGCACACATTATAAGATTTATATCTAAGATACACAAACTAAACTCAAAATTCAAAAAATTGTTAATATCCATCTAAAATGGCAATAGGAGACAAACAGATATTTCCTTAAAAATATATAAAAATGACCAAGATGAAAGAGTCCCTCAGTTTAATTCTTATGTTTGAACCAAGTCACGGGTATTTTTGGATGTGTTCTTATGCCCACATATACATCGATAATGCCACGTGGCTTTATTTCTTGTTTGCATAGGCACATTTAAACGGGAAAATACTATACATACAAATAAGTTCTTATCTAATAGAGATGGGAACATACAAATTTTGTAGTGCAATGGGACCTTACACCCTTAACACTGACATAATGACCTGGCACAGACCTCAGAAGAATGGCCATTCTCCATTCACACCTGATCTAGGGAAGCTGTCTATTAAACATCTAAGGTTGTCTATAACATCACCTGGGAGCAATCCTCTGCCAGGGAAGACCCTACCGCTGCTCTGACGTTGACCTACTCAAAAGAGACTTCCCTTAACACTGAGAAGACTTAACAACAACAATGTCCTGCTTACTGGACAGGGCTTTCTGCATTGCCCTTAATTGTGAGGTGAAAGGAGAGGATGCTCCACACCAGCCTGACTTTAACGTAGAATATGCAGATTCCATAATCATTAATATAGAAACCTGATGCCAACAATACACACTGCATGAAAAATAAAACTGTATTGGCACTACAGACAATGACTTGGATTGAACAAACTAGTTTGCCTGAAGCATAGAGTTGGTCTTAGGCCAGGAAACTTCAGGGGTAGGGTCTCCTTGTATTTCGGCCAAGGCTTTTCCTTTCCAAGTCCCTCATATTTTGGTGGGCCCATGCAAACAATATTTTCCACTCTAACACCAGTTTTACTGTGCTCCTTTGACTCTAAACCTTAAAAAAAACACTTAAACTTTTGATGTTAACTTAAACTTATATGCATGTGCATGAAAATGTAAAAAAAATACTATGCCTTCAATGTTTAAAGAGTCACATAAATTTTATGGCCTTATATTGCTTTGTGTACTGCTAAGAAAAGTTATAATGTACTACAATCTGGGTACTTGTGGACAAAGTAATTGTACATGAGTTCAATTTTATTTTTCTTAATGTTCTTTGACTGTAAGTTCAAAATGTAGGCATCAGCAAGGGAATTTCTTCTGAGAACTCTGTTTATGGGTGATTGTCCTTCCACTGTAACTTTACCTTGTCCTCTTTCTTTGCATCATTGTTCTCATAATTAAAAAAAATATCCAACTATCCCTTTACCCCTCAATCCCATCCAGATCTTCCACCATATTAAAATTTTTAATTTTATAATAATAATAATAAATTATTTATTTATAAATTTATTATTTATAATAATAAATTAAAAAAATATCCAACTATCCCTTTACCCCTCAATCCCATCCAGATCTTCCACCATATTAAAAATTTTCATCCTCAGTCCTTATTCTATTAGGCATCAAGATCGACCTCCTACTCAACGAACCAGTACCCTGCACCCAGGCGAGGGGACACCGAGATAAACCCATACCTCGTCTCCTGAAAGAAAAGACAGCCAACTCCCCTGTGGACTCATGCTGCGAGGCCCTCTCTACTAACTCTCCCTAACGCGGACTGTTCCTTGAAACTGGGCCTAGCTCCAAAAGTATCCCCAATGCAAGAACTCTTCCAAGACCTCCCTGCCGCAAATTTTAATAATCTGAAAAAATTGTAATCAAATTCTTGTCGTTGATTTCTCCTTTCAGTTCATGATTGCCCCCAATTTAACGTTTTTTGCCTGTTTCACTAGTTTATCTCCCCCATTGTTTTACATTTGTTTCTTTAGTCCTAGTACCACTGTGTTTTGGTTGTTTTAATGCCTAAATTGACTGTTAGATCAAAAATTGCCTTATTACCTCTTAAATATAATCTTGTGTCTCTCCCTGCTGCAGTACAAAAATCAAACACTGCCATCACCCTAGCCTTATTAAAAGGCCTAGGTGTTATTGGTGTAAGCACAAATATTTATGCATTGGTTCATACTCTAGAATCTGCTAATGCCTTATAACTATTGCTAAAAATGTTTACAAACTTAAAGAAGTTTACACTACTGTTGATTTCCTAGCAAAGAGTGCAGAATAACCGCCGTGGTTCAAAATTAACATTTTTTTGAGGGAGGGGGGAATTTGTGTCATCCTTAGAGTAAAATGTTGCTTTTTAAAATAAATTCGGCTTAGCTAGAGATAGCATTCAACACATAGAGGATAATTTAGTAAATAGACAAAAAGATATAGAGCAGAGTGAGAGCTGGTACAAAAATTGGTTTTCTACCACTCCATGGATAACAACAGTGCTCCCAGCCTTTTCGGGGCCCTTCATTGGCTTTATGTTGCTAGTTTCCTTTGGTCCTTGGGCTTTTCGCAAACTCACCACCTTCGTAAAGAATCAAGTGGATGAAGCAACCAGAAAGGACTCAAAGGTTCTGTACCAACAACTATGCACCTCAGAAGACCAGCTGACACCTGACATCTCCCCTCCTGCCAACTCTCCGCCACTTAAGTTTGAAGTTATCGAGGAGCTGGCGCATAGACCTCAATCTGTGCCTTGCCAAGCTTTGGAAACGACTGAATCAAGGGTAGCAGATGCGGTGACTGGAAGCCCCACACCTCTTCACCCAGTGTGGCCAGTCCACCGAGGCACGTCTGTCCCTTCTATATTGTATACTAAACAGGGGGAGATGTGGGAGATCGAGCACCCCACATATCAAAGGAACTCTGAATGAATTTTCCACCACCTGTCTGATTCAAGCCACAAAAGTTTGCATAGCCCCGAACCAACAGAAAACTCTGCAAATAAATTTAGCTCAGCACAAAGAATCTGGCTTAACCAGATGCCTTAACCTTTCCATGGAACCTGTTTTTGTAACTGCTCTCAAGCATGTAGTTATAGATATGTTTTTGTAAAGTTTAAATTATGATCCTTATTGCTTGCACAAAAGATAGATCTAAATGGAAAATAGGCTAAACAAATAATTGTATTTGCGTAAATATCAATTAGCTATTTGTTTAAGAATTTGCTTCCCCTCCCCCATCCTGCCAGGTTCCTCTTTATCCTTCCCGCCATCAAAATGTGTTTATGCTCCCATTGGTTAAAATTGTTGTACTTGTACAAATCTGATTGGTTTATGTTTCAATCCTATGTTACTAAAATAGGCCCTGGATTGAGCTATTATGAAAGGGGCCCTTGGGCTACTGTGAAGGTAAGAAGCTCTCAGGCCATGGGGATACTGTTGGAAAGATGTGTGCAGAAATAATGTTAACCGTATATTAACTTCTGATCCTCAATAAAAATAAGCTATTATAAAAAGAAAGTAAATAAAATGACCAAGAGCAGGGGCCAGAGCAGTGGTACAAGGAATAAGATATCTGCCTTGCCCGCGCTAGCCTAGGACAGACTACAGTTCGATCCCCTGGCATCACATATAGTCCCCAAGCCACGAGAGATTCCTGAATGCATAGCCAGGAGTGATCCCTGAGCACCACTGGGTGTGGCCTAAAAACCAAAAAAAAAAAAAAAAGATGACCAAGGTGCTACCACCTTGTTGCATTGGTGAAGGGGGTGTTCCTTTTTATAATTGAAACCCAACTACAAATGTGTTTTTAATCATGTGCTTAAATAAAGATATTATTTTTTTTAAAAAATGAGCAACAGCATATGAAACCATAATTATCCTTAACTATTAACAACAATGAGATATCAGCTTACATCAATCAGTGTTTCATATCAAAAAAATCCAGAAGCATTAGGAGTTGAATGAAAAACACCAATCCTTTTCTTGATGTAGATCAAGATCTAGATCAAGATTCTAGATAACAAGGTTTCCCTTCTTTTCAGCATATACAACATTTGCAAAAGCAATCATAAGTGAGCACAAGTAATTAAGAGAGGGCTACATCAGGCAAGCAATAAGATAAGAAATGAGGCAGAAAGTAAGAAAGGTCATGCAGCTTCATGAAAGGAGAGCACATAGCAGCTATTCTGAGTAATATTAATCCTTTTGTAGTAAAATAATAATTATTTGAGAACATATGGAAATACCTGATTATAAAGCAACATTCATTTTCAGATTGGACACACTGTCCAACAATAGGACTACTTTCCCAGATGCCTGAGGCCTCATGTGACGTCCAGGATATTTTAGAAAGTCCCAAGCAAACTCACATAAATGAGAGACCACAGTATGAAATTAGGGTGTAAAACATCAGAACCAAGGGATCACAAACACTACTATAAAAAAGAACATAATAATTAAGAGACTTTTTTTAAAAAAGGACTTAGGGAATACATGATGAAAATAATAATTCAGGGCCCGGAGCGATAGCACAGCGGTGTTTGCCTTGCAAGCAGCCGATCCAGGACCAAAGGTGGTTGGTTCGAATCCCGGTGTCCCATAGGGTCCCCTGTGCCTGCCAGGAGCTATTTCTGAGCAGACAGCCAGGAGTAACCCCTGAGCATCGCCGGGTGTGGCCCCCCAAAAAATAATAATAATAATAATTCAAAGACTAATAGGGCCCTCTGCCCTATTTTTGTATCTTCATTGCTAAAAGTAACGAATAATGAAATAAAGATGCCATAAAAATAAAATATTTACAAATAAAAACGTATTCTACTATCCCTTCTTGCTTTAATGTGCCATGAAGACTGCATAAAATTGAAGAAATACATTTTTACAAAGCAAATTATATTAATAATATAAAAAAATACTAGCAAGTGATTTCTTGACATACAAGCACAGATAATGCATTTATATAAAAAGAAAACAATTGCTAATATTGCCTGAGTATGCTTAGTATGCACTAAGTATTGCAATAAATACTTGTGTACATTATTTCATTTCCTCCTCACAAAAATAAATGAGTTAAGTACTGAATGTAACTTGAAAATTAAGTGACTGTACTAGATACATAGCTAGTGACTTGCTTTCATATACTATGCTTGAGAAAAAAAATTTTGCCTAATTACCTGTGACATTTAAAAATAAAAGTCTTTAATAAATGCTTAACCAAGAAATAAATATTATAGAACATGTGTTGTGTAGAATATGTGTTGTATATGTTGCAAGTAGAGTACAAGGCCACAGGGCAAGCATTCAAGAGAGAAACTAGGCTTCCCTCCTTCTCCCATAACAGCAAATATACAGAGTTTGGTATAATCTATACAGAAATAAACCAAAAATCCAGTAATGCAAAGAATGCACAAAAAGAGACAAAGGCAGCCACTAAGTGGATTAATAAAAACACACAGACACATCAAGAAGTCCCACTACTGTACAAGTTAAAGCAGTCAACCTGAATATGACTAGGTCTGGTATTAAAACAAAAAATATATAATAACTTGAGAGATCTCACTACATAGAAAAAGCAGGCAATTTAGATCCAGTAGCCAACCAGAAAATTTAACTTTCCCTGTGTCCCTGTGCATTAACAGCACCCAAGCCCCAGGGGAAGGAATTCCAGACCTAAATAAAAGCACTAAAACAAGAGTCAAACAACTATAGCAAATAAATTGGGGCAAAGTGGTGGAAAGGCATTATCTAGATGACCTCTTTCAACGTTCTAACATGATGGCATATCAGAACCTACTCTCCAAACTCATAGACTCTGAGTGAAAAATCCCTAAACAAAATTCTATACCTCCTTAGGGAAGAACTGAGCTAATAAAAGAGAATGAGAGACAACTCTCAAGAATGCTTTCTTCAAAAGAAAAAGCAGAGATAGTCTATATCAAGTCCCCATCTACAAGCTAGCAAGCAAGAAAGCCATATCCCTATAACCAACAAGTATCCCTTACAACCCCCAAACATACAGCTAGCATAGAGGTCTCACTTCTTACTGTTTTCTCTTACCAGCCCATAGCCAGTAAGTCCTTTTTCTGCCAAAATGTGCATATGTCCTCCATCAGCAGCAGTAAGGACTCAGAATCCAGGTTCATTCCAGAGACCGGCAGGTGGTGAGTTCCCCAATCCCTACCCACAACTGTATTACTATTGCACCTTAGTAGGTGCCAGGCATTTAACTCTACAAATCTCTGACTAACATCACATGTACATATTCTGTAGTTGCAGCTGTTGCCAAGCACTCATGATTGTTCTGTGAATCACAACTTCATCAGTCAACTCAACTTCCTTGAACAGCTGTAATGATGCTTGCAAACACAATGCTGAAGCTGCCACCCAAAGTTCACACCGGTTCAGACCCCAGTCGTTAGCCAGATCCACTCTACCTCACCCTATGCTAAGCACTTGGGGCTGAGAGCCCCAATTACAATCCAGACTGGCTTAACCTTGGTGCAGAAGTGCTGCAAGGCATTCAAGATTGCTCACCATCTTTACCAGGCCCACACAACCTTAATTCCCAACTACTGTTAGGCACCTGCAACTGCATACTATCAGCCACAATATCTAAGTAACCCAAGTCATTGACACTCACTCACAAACATTGCTCCGGGTATATGAGTACACAGAGAACAAAACTTCCTCACAACTACATTTTCTGCCCAAACTTTTCCAATTTGTACAGCTGGACTTAACATGTCTAGCAATGGTAAATAAACATTTAATTTGTTATTTATTTCTCTTTTCTCTGCTGTTTTGATTTGATTATCTATTTTCAGTCCAACACTGCACTGTTTTAATTTCTTAGTAGCGTTGCTTGAAGTCAGGAAGCACAATGACACTCCTTTTCCTGTTTTCAGTATTGCTTCAGCTATTCAAGATCTTTTCTTGATTTAACATGTTTCAGAAATGTCTGTTTTCCCTGAAGAAAGGCATTGCTACTGTTACATCTATTGAATTAAATCTATATATTTCTTTGGATAGAATTGTCACTTCAACTATGCTAACTTCTCTAATACATGCACATAATATATTTTTCATTTCTTCTGACAATACATATGTCTTTCATGCCCTTTGTTAAAATAAACTGTGCCCTCTGTTAGGCTAAACTGTGTCACTTCAGGGAAACTGGGGGAGGGGGGTACAGTAGGGTGGTGCTCCTAGCTCTTTGTTCAAGAAGCACTACTAGTCAGGCTCAGGTGCCCATATGGAATGCTGAGGATTGAATCTGGATTAGTCACCATGCTCTAGTGACCTATCCTTGAAGTATTTCTTCACTCCCCAGAGCAAACTCTTCTGCTCTTATAGACCCTAATAATTCTAAGGTCTTTCTTTTTCTTTTGTTGCTTCAGCAGAGTGCTATAAAGTCTCTAAAAATATTGATTTCCACAGAGGTTAGAGAGATACAAAATATATGTATATATGATAGATATGTATACCTAGTATATATACGTGTGATATATACACATATATTCATGCATGTGTGTATATAATATATATGTATTTTCAAAGATCTTTTGCTCTTTACTGGGTGACTTTGCAAATCAAAGTTCATCAGGTGACCCAGAGAGGGCCATAACTGGATTGTAGATTTACATGTTTATGAGATTGGTCAACCCATCACTCAAATTGAATAGACTTGACTCTCCTATGGTCCTTGTAGCACGACACTAGATTTCATGAGCCTCACTGAGTCATTTCATGTTCATGTCTGAGTGCCAAGTTTTTATTGTGTGGGAGAAGCCAGAAAAATCAAAAAACAAAACAAAAACAAAAACGAGATGTCTTCTGCCGCCATAATACAAACAACTTAATTTGTGGTAGAAATTTTGACTCTTTGTATGGTAAGAGAAGGAGGATATGGGGGGGGGAGAATCCTAAATAACAAGCAAATTCATTTGGACAATCAAAGAAAGTACAACTCTCAGTGTCTGAGAAGGTTATCACAGAAAACACACTGATAGAAAATAGGACCCTGTGAGTGCTAAGACACTGATGCTGGATATATTCTACCTAGCTGACACAATCTATATTTTGATACCCAGAATATACTTTTAAAAATTAGGATTATCCCATCCCATTTGTTTTAACGATATTTTATTCTGGTTGCACTAGGTAACAGTTAATTTCAGTTAGTACTCAGAGAAGATAAACAGAAAGAAAATGAAATAATGAGCTTTAAAAGTCAACACAAGCTTTTTTCATATTCCCTCTAAATATCAATTACATGTTCTTCGGTGAAATCCCAAGCTAATGATTGTCTGGAAAGAGAAAAACTACATAGTATCCCTTTTCTAGCTTTCTCTGAATTAGTCCATCTCCAAACTCACTCATTATAGTTCTAACACTACATGCGTCATAAAAATATGACGCAGAAAATTATGCTTAGAACTCAAAGTGAGATTCCAGATACAAACTTATGAATAATTTTCAAGATCTTTATTCTTTTTAGTTTTATAACTTCTAGTGTGTGACATATATTTGTGGGTGCGTTATTTTGGGCAGTTTTGTGAAACAGTTGACTTATTTTTGGCTATGACCAACTCTGATATTTAAACAATCACAGCTGTCAAATATCCTAGTTATACCACTCAGCTTTGTTTTGATATTTTCTCATTGTACCAATTCTTAGATGTTGGCAACATACCAAATTTCTAAATTTATCTGCTTTGTCCCTATCAAGAGTCTACTCAAATCTGCACTTCATCTCATATTCAACTCATTACTACTCTATTAACACCATGAACTCTATTGCTTGTCCTGAGGATATACCCTCACTGGTTGAACATAAAATGCCTCTCTTCATACTTATAAAGTTGAACCTAGCTAGAGAAAATAGGTAGTGCAATGTCATTTTACTATAGAGTTGTATCCTCTAACACCAACTGACTGCTGTCTAGGAATAATATATCTAAATTTCACAAGCGACTGCCTTCTTTTCATTAACAATGTTATCATTTCTAAATGTCTTCACTCATCTCAAAGTTCTTGCATCCTTCTTGGTCATCTACACAGTCTAAATAAATAAATAAATAAATAAATAAATAAATAAATAAATATAACAAGATTTCTTCCATTTCTGCCACCAGATCTACTAAGTTAGCTCATTATATGACTGATTTCTGGTAAAGTGTAAAGGGGGTTTGGTTTCCCAACTAAGAGGAATTTCTCTTGCCATTTTAAAGACCTTATAATACATCTAATAACTTCTCAGGGAGCTCTCTCTGTTAATTGTGTTTTCTTTTATCTTCTAGCAGTTTATCAGGAGCAATTTTAATGATTCACTCATTTTCCATCTGAGACAACAAAACTCTTTGTCATACCATCTTACCCTTCCTTGTCCAAAATGAAAATCTGAAAGTACTATTATACAAACCCTTCATTTATATAACTTACATTGTATTTTTATATTTATATGCAACTATATAATAATTAAATTTATTATACATTTTATTAACATAAAATAACTAAAGAACAAAACACCAAGGTTTTAATGAAAGTCTTTTGTTAAATTTGATAGAAACTTATCATTATCTTAATCTACTTACTCATTCAATAAATATTTACAAAGCCTTTATGCTATCAGGGCTGCCAATTAAGTGCTGAAGATAGAATTTCAACAAAAATAATGAATGCAGTTACCCCTTGTAAACATAAATTCTGTTGGGGTATAGTGATAAAATGTCTACCATGAACAGAAAAGTATAATTTCTGAAGGAACTTTTTTCACTCTTTTCCCAATACCTTGGAACAATTTTTCCTATATTCTTGGAGAGACCAACTATGTTTTGAAAGTCAATAACCAAATTTCTAATTTCTTATTTTACTACAATGTATAAATGTGTACAAGTTTGGCTTTTCATTTTTTGAGTAGTGAGATCATGTAAATTATATCACTCACACTCAGCCATAAATTCTTTAGTGCATGTTTTCTATTAAATTTTCCTTTTGTTCTCCAACTACATCACAGACTCTTAGATATACAAAATATCTAACCATTGTTGTTAAATTATTAGATGAATAGATTAAAAATACATCTGAGTCAGCATAAGAATTATGATTAACAATTATTTTACATTAGGTCAATAATTCTCTTCCTATTGACAAAGATTTAAAGACCATTAAAGCTCTGAGCCATTGTAGCATTGTATTTTGTATCTATTATTTTCTCAACAATACTACAGACACTTAAGATTTATTGCAATTATTCTCTAAGCAGTAGTTAAACTTTAGAATTAGTTTAAGTGTTATTCAATTCTTAAAAGATTAATAACATGATCAAAGAGCAAAGCCTGTTCCTTAAAATGCAGTTCTCAAGTTTGGGTTTCAAATTACCAACTGAGAAGTTGAAGAATGACTGGTGGTCTAAACTATATATTTATAAATTGATTGTGAATATAATTTTCAGAAAGATTTTATGATAGAAATTTATTGGAACAACAGTCACTATAACAAAATAATTGTATCATGGCATTCTCTCTCCATATTATTTCTTTTTCTTTTACTTTTTACATATTTGAATTAAATTTTGTTGATATCTTGCATGGAATAATTTAATGAATTATTCTTTAGTTAAAACTATGCATCTGTATCATACTTAACATAATAAAATATAGTAGCAGTCAGCTTTCTAGTAAGGATGTTATTCTTGTAGTTTAGGTTACTTCAAAAAATGCTATTAATGGATACAAAATTAAAAACATTTTTAAGTTAAGAAAACATTTCTACATATTTAATAATAAATACAATATTTAATAAACATATGCTTATTGAAATCACAGAAATTATGTTACTTCCAAATAGCTCCTTCCTGATAAAGCAAAGTTGGGATAAAATTATACAACAAAATTGTGGCTTCTAAAAGATAATTTCTTTTCTTTTATTTTTTTTTAAAAGGTGAAAGGAAAAAATAAAAGTGATTTCGAGGTTTTTCTAACTTTTACAGTGACAACAGGAAGCCACTTTTGTAATTTGCTGTCTTGGATGGATTCTTTGTCTGCTGCAATACTTTCTATGTAGCATGCAATTCCTAAAGCTAGATCAGCCCAGACAAGGTGGATAAAAAAAATCTTACAGTACATAGATTATTGTTATCCAATAATCAGTGGCAATTAAATAGTGTGCATTGAGAGTAAACCAAGATTGAAAAAATAGTATCTTAAATGTCAGACTGTTGTGAATTTTAATTTATGCTAAATAGACTCAAAATGCTATATTCAGTTTATTATTTTAGTATTTTTATTAAATATATTATATTATGATTCTGTTTAGCCAAAAGAGTACATGACTGAAGTAAGCAATATCTATGAAGAAATTAATAATGTGAATAAAAAGTAATCACATAATAGAGATTTTCAGTCCAAGATAAAAATCTGAGCACTCCTCTTTCCTTCCATTCCAAATTCTGAGTGAATTTACTAAGGATTCTTTTTTTGTTTTTTGTTTTTTTTGGCCACACCCGTTTGATGCTCAGGGATTACTCCTGGCTTGGGGGAACCATATGGGACGCCGAGGGATCAAACCGCGGTCTTTCCTTGGCTAGCGCTTGCAAGGCAGACACCTTACCTCTAGCGCCACATCGCCGGCCCCAATTTACTAAGGATTCCATAAAATCTATGGAAAATACTAGAAACTAAAAAAAGGTTGTATGTACTAGTTGAAATTTTATGAGCTTTTTTAAAATATTATGCAGGTATAATTGCCTTATGTTATAAAAATATAATGTTGGTAGATCAAAATAAGAGATAATTTCTTTTCTTTTGTTTGTTTGTTTGTTTTGGGGCCAGACTGGGCTGCACTTAGGTATGACTCCTGGCTCTATGCTGAGATATTGCTCCTGGCAGGCTCAGGGGATCAGACGGGATGCTGGAATCAAACTCGGGTCTGTCCTGGGTCAACCGTATGCAAGGCAAACATTCTACCAATGTGCTATCACTCCAGCTCCTAGAAGATCATTTCTACATAATACAAATTCTTTTGTTTCACATTTCTCAAGGATCACTCTTGGTAGTACTCTGGTGATTGAACAGGGGCAGTTTTGTGAAAGGCAAATTATTTAATCCATGTTAATTTGTGCATTTCTGCAGCTCACAAATTCATGAGTACTGTACAAAGTAAAATCTACAGGAAAAAATATATGATAGGGAAAAGTGAACTTGGACCAGAACAACAGTGCAAAGGGAAGGGTGCTTTTCTTGCATATAGCCAATGCACATTCATTTAGTCTACAGCAACCATATGGTCCTCCAAGCATTGCATAGGTGAATCCTGAGTGGAGAACCAGGAGTAACACCTGAGCACTGCTGAGCGTGACTCACAATCTATCTTCCACTTCCCCCCAAAAGTGGACATTAATTTTAGATTACTATTTGAATGAAATGTGCAAAAAAGTTGGAATACAGTTTTGATTTGAAGGCTATGAAGTAGGAAATATTTACACAATATAAAGTTGCACTTGTAGCAGAACTAAGTGGCTGGACCAAGTTTTCAACAATGCTTGTTATTATATTGAAGAATTTCCAGAATATCTGAGGTTATAACAGAATTTATAAGAATATTCTTGCACTAGGGGGAGGGGTAAAAAGAAAAGAATATTCTTGCACTAAGTGATATATAAACTAATTCAAATTTTTGAGGTCTATAGAAGGTATTATGAATCATTAAGTTAGGACACCTAACCTAATCTTAAATGATCAATTCAATGTCCTTGTTCTCCTTAATTTCAAGGAACTGGATGATATTTAATTCTTCTCTATATTTTTCAGTAAGATAAAATTTAAATGCTTAACACATATTTAATGGTAGCTTAGTTATAAATGGAATTATTTTTGGTTGGCTATTTTTATGACTTCAACTACTTTTTAAAGATAGTAAAGCACTTTTTTGATTGCATTTCTCTGGATTAGCATTCTTTCATATGCTTCTTGACCATTTATATTTCTTCTTTGAAGAAGTTTCTGTTCATCTCTTGTACCCATTTTTTTCATATGGTTGGAGGATTTTTTTCTTGCATATTCCTACCAGTACTTTGCAACATTTTGTATATTCCCTTAATGGGTGAGTGGTAGAGAAATAAATTCTTCCATTTGCGGGCCATCTTTCTATTCTAGTCATCCTGCCCTTTGAGATGAGAAGCTTCAAAATAACTATGAAATATCATCTCACACCATAGTAGGTGGCTTGTGAGGATAGGGGAGGGGAATACTCATGCCTTGCTGGGGAGAATGTCGACTTGTCCAGTCATTTTGTAAGACAATATGTGCATTTGTCAAAAAGCTAGTAATTAAACTTCCATATGACCAGCAACTCCACTTCTGGGAATATAGCCCAAGGACCAAAAAAGCATGAAAAAAAAGTAAAAGTAAAGGGAAAAAAGAAAAACTATTATTTAAGCTTATAGCTATTTTCCTATATTACCTATGTGATAAAGATATATATTGGTCTACATCCCTGGTTTCTTGCATAAAGCTTTAAAAAGCACATACTTTCCTAAGTGATAAAGATACTAACAACATATCTAGTTCTGACTTTATTTTTTTTTGTGGGGGGGGGGCTCACACCTGGCAGCGCTCAGGGGTTGTAATCCTTGGTTCTAAGGTCAGAAATAGCTCCTGGCAGGCTCAGGAGACCATATGGGATGCCGGGATTTGAACCACTGTCCTCCTGGGTAGCTTGGGGACCATATGGGATGCCCGGGATAAAACCCAGGTTGTTCCTGGGCAGCCATGTGCAAGGCAAACACCCTACTGCTGTGCTATCACTCCAGCCCCAAGAACTGAGCTTTTCTTTACACAGAAGGACAACAAAGACAGTTGTCAACACTATTCAATGACTTATTAGACAGTTTAAACATATGCTAAATGTCCACTAAATATCCTCAATTAATTAATTAATACACATATCTTCAATTAAATAAAAATGTGTGTCACTAAACTAAGCTTAGAGATGCTACTCACATGTATATCAATAAGCATGTTGCTCGCAAAGGTGTTCTTTAAGAGTTAATATATGTTTGCAGAATGCAATAATTTTAGTGTTATTAATTGCATAAGTTGCTTCCATATTTTCAACATAGTTTATATCCAGGCATGAAGGTAATGAATTGAATATATAGCTGATGGGAAAATATGCCACTCTCTTTAACAAATATAAAACTTGTTTGAGGTCTTTCAATATAGTTTTAAAAATGTGCTTATCATCAATACAAATATTACTTACACATTTATTATTTCTTGTATAGTTACACTTAATCTTCATTAGTCATTAGATTTTATATCTATGAATTGGATACATATGAAATTGGGAACTGGAACTAAGCAGTTTGATGTCATTACTTTCTTAAAATATTGAGAAGTCTTTCTTTAAAAAATTCTGAAATTTGATCAATAATTTCACAAATGTAATACTTTAAAAATAATTTAGAAGCCTTTATGAGTCCATCAAATTTTATATGAATTCTTAGACTTAATGTAGTGATTGATATAATGATCCTAATAGAAACTGTTATTAAGGAAATTCCTAAGTTAATATAACTTTAAAGGAAAGAAAACCTGTTATTTTATGCTTGGTTTCACTATAATTATTGGCATACCATTAAATTGTATATAAATATCTTTTTAATCAACCTTAGGTCATGTGAGGGACCTGGAGTTAATAGCTTTATAAATGATAAATATGACTTGTTTGAAAAACTTACTCTTTAATAATGTTAAAGGTGAAGAGTCACAGTCTAAGTGCTATGAAATAACTAACTCCACTATTGCATCACTACCTTTGTTGATAGTAACTGACTTACTGTTATTACTGGTATTGAGTTAAAAATATAAATATTAAAATATTAGTCCCTTTATTATACTTTAGTGGAAAGATACAAGCAAGTAATTTTGAATTCACTATATAAGTTGTATTAATACATACCTTTATGTCCCCATAAAATAGCCAAATTACAATTACAAATTACAAAGTTATAATTTTACATGTTAATCAAATTTCATTTGCAAGTCAGCATTAGCTATAGCTGTAATGGACTCAAATGTATAGTGTTATATGACATGAGCATATCCTGTATTTCACTAGAAGAAAAAGAAAATAGCTCTCATTAGATAGAGAAATGTCAGTAACAACCCTTGGTATTTGGAGACATTGTGAATATTCATTCATTCTTTTATCCTTTGTCTTAAGGATCTGTTTCTGCCCCAAAATGTCAATCAATTTGGACCAAAATCAATATGGAGTTTCTAAAGTGTCACCAGTTTTAATCTTCTTATATATAATAATGTAGTTATGTAGTTGATCCATGAAGCTGATAGTTACACTTTTATATATGGTAAAAAAGACACAAAAATTAGAAGAACCAGTAAGTGGGGTTGTACAGCTAAGCAAAACCAAGTATCCATCTTAGCCACTAGCAAATTATATTGTTTCCCTAATAGATAAATTAGCCTAAAGTATTAAATAGACATGTCTGAGTATCATTAGATGTGAATATAATTCCTTTAGGAAACTACTACAACATTTATTTTTACAAACAGTCTTGAAAGAATCCAGAAGGACTGAAAATTATCTATTCAGATAATTCCTTCAGATTCCTTCAAAATTACTTTTTAAATGTCCTTTTGTTTTGTTTTGGGGGACACACCTGGCAGAACTCCAGGGTTACTCTTAAATAAACATTCAGAAAGTACTCTTAGCAGTCTAGAGAGATCATATGAGATGGAGGGGAATCCAACTCAGGTCAATTGAATGCAAAGTAAACACCCTACCGTCTGTGTTATTGCTCCAGCTCCAATGCCCATTTTCCTGAGGCAGTTTTAAACAGAGGTCTAAAATCAGTCCTAGTTTCTTCGTAGACGCAAGAATTTTATAATATAACGTTGTACGAGCTAAAACAGAAATCTTGATGTATTTTGCAAGACTTGATTAATACTACTTTTATTTCATTTTTATATAAAATAATGTCATATTATTGAATAACTTTCTTAGAAAGTGCATATCTTCTTATTAAAATCTCAAGTATTCTATTTGTTTTTCTTTTTTTATGAAAGCCATATATTTTATAAAATCCTTTCCGGTAAAAAAATATCTAGCTATAAAAGAAAAGAATGGGACCGGAGAGATATCATAGAGGTGGGGTGTTTGCTTTGCCTGCAGAAGGGCGGTGGTTCAAATCCCAGCATCCAATTTGGTCAGCTGAGCCTGCAGGAGCGATTTCTGAGCACAGAGACAGGAGTAACCCCTGAGCACTGCCGGGTGTGACCCAAAAACAAAAACAAAAACAGAAAAAGAAAAGAAAGCAGTCGGAGCAATAAAACAGTAAGACATTTGCCTTCCATGTGGCCAACCAGGATCAATCCATGACATCTCATATGGTCCCCAGAGCATGTCAGGGGTGACTTCTGAGTGCAGACTCTGGAGCAACTGCTGAGCACTGCCAGGTGTGGCAGAAAAGGAAAAACACAACAGTAATAACTATGGGGGAAAAAACTGTACTATCAACAACCTTATAAACCCCAGTGTTTAATAAAGTAAATAAAAAGGTTCCCGGAAACAAATGACAATAAAGATACAAACTATCAGAACTTATGGGACACAGCAAAAGCAGTACTGAGAAGAAAATTTATAGCTTTGCAAGCACACATCAGGAAGGAAAAAGGAGCTTACCTGAGTAGCTTAATGACACAGCTAATAGAACTAGAAAATGCTCAACAAAAGGACCCAAGAATAGGAAGACAGAAGGAAATAACAAAGCTGAGAGCAGAAATCAACGAAGTGGAAACTCAAAAAACAATCCGAAAGATCAACGAAAGCAGAAACTGGTTCTTTGAAAAAATAAACAAGATTGATAGACCACTGGCAAACCTAACAAAGAAAGAGAGAGAGAGAAACTTGATAACTCGTATCAGGAATGAAAAAGGAGAGATCACTACTGATATGACAGAGATTCAAAGGGTAATCAGAAACTACTTTGAAAAACTCTACACCACTAAAAATGAGAACCTGGAAGAAATGGATAAATTCTTGGACTCTTATAATGTTCCACGGTTGAAGGAAGAGGATGTAGCATATCTAAACACCCCCATCACCATTGATGAAATTAAAACAGTAATCAAATGTCTGCCGAAAAACAAAAGCCCAGGTCCAGATGGATTCACTAATGAATTCTATCAAACTTTCCAAGAGGAACTACTGCCAATCTTGGCAAGACTCTTTCATGAAATTGAACAAACAGAAACACTTCCAAATAGCTTTTATGAAGCCAACATCACCTTGATACCTAAACCAGACAGAGATGCTACCTAAAAAAAAAAATTACAGATCAATATCACTGATGAATGCAGATGCAAAGATCCTCAACAAAATCCTGGCAAATAGGATTCAATGCCTCGTTAAAAAGATCATCCACTACAATCAAGTAGGTTTCATCCCAGGAATGCAAGGCTGGTTTAACATCCGTAAATCTATCAACATAATACACAACGTCAATAACAAGAAAAATAAAAACCACATGATCATATCAATAGATGCAGAGAAAGCATTTGATAAGGTCCAACACCCATTCTTGACCAAAACTCTCAGCAAGATGGGAATGGAGGGAACCTTTCTCAATATAGTGAAGGCCATCTACCACAAGCCAGTGGCAAATATTATCCTCAATGGAGAAAAACTGAAAGCCTTCCCTCTAAATTCTGGCACAAGACAAGGCTGTCCTCTCTCACCACTCCTATTCAACATAGCACTGGAAGTACTTGCTATAGCGATTAGGCAAGAAAAGGATATCAAGGGAATCCAGATAGCAAAGGAAGAAGTCAAGCTCTCACTGTTTGCAGATGACATGATACTCTACTTAGAAAACCCTAAAGACTCTATCAAAAAGCTTCTAGAAACAATAGACTCATATAGCAAGGTGGCAGGCTACAAAATTAACACACAAAAATCAATGGCCTTTCTATACACCAATAGTAATAAGGATGAAATGGACATTAAGAAAACAACCCCATTCTCAATAGTGCCACACAAACTCAAATATCTTGGAATCAACTTGACTAAATATGTGAAGGACCTATACAAAGAAAACTATAATAAAGTAATTAAAAAAAGACCAAGGTAAGAAGGAGAAAAGGGGCATAAGAGAAAAGAGGATGGGCCTTAAAGAGATTTTTGGTCTTTGTCCTTGTTTCCTGGCAAAGAACTGAAATCCTTGGATAGAGGCTGGAGAGATAAAACAGAACACAGAACACTTGTCTTTCTTTTTTTTTAACTGTATTTTATTGAAACCATTCTGATCTACAAAGTCCTTCATAGTTGATTTTCAGATATACAGTGAATCAGGGCCATTTCCACTATGTCACCTCCTCCACCAATGATCCTAGCATACATCCTATATACCCCCAGCATTTGTCAGAAGATGGAACATTTGTCTTTCACATGGCCAACCCTAATTTAATCCCTGGTAGATTCCCCAGGCACCCTAGAAATGATCCCTGTGACAATATCCCCTCTCCCCAATATAGCCTTGTATATCCTGAATGTTAGAAGTAACTGAGTACATTTTTCTTAACCACACCCCCCCAAAAAAAAACCACTTTGAACTTTGTGTTTAACCTAGTGAAATAATTCTTACTGGTCTGCTATACAGCTTCAGGACCAAAGATTATCAGAAAAGTCAGACCAGTGATTAAGGGTTAGAATTTACAGTATAATTTCAGATTGACAGGGAGGAGAAAGGAGTTGAAGGCTGAGTTTATTATTTGATAGTTTAATAAATCATTGTAAAATATGGTATTTTTAAAAATCATCTAAATTTTATATGTAGGGTATAATTAAATGCATTTAACTCCACTACTCTATTCAGGCTTGCTCTAAAACATTTTCACATACGTTTGAGATACATATCAGAGCACTAAACCATGAATGGCTTCCTTATAAATGTGGGACTTTGAAACTATTGAGATCCTCTGTCCAAGGAGGTGAATTTGCTAACAGAATCTAAGAATAATGTAGAACAAAAAGGATTGTAAAGTAAAGGAGGGATAAATTCAAATCAGTTAAAAGCATTTTCTGAGAATAGGGCATAAAAATTATAAGGGGATAAATTTTATGAATAAATCCCTAGTTTTTTCTTAATAACATAAGTACTTTTTGCTCACTTTAATGAAGAAAAGTATGCAATCTTCAAAATGTATATAATAATGAAGGAATTATAATTATGTATCTCTATTGATTAGTGTTATAACAAATGTTCTTCAAGTTATTGCATCTGATAATTTCTATTGATTAAATTACATTTTATATATAGATGACTTTATAATACAAATGTATAATACAAGAATAGAAATTTAATTTTAAAAACTACTATAATGTCCATAAAATTTATTTTTACTATAGGCACATTAACCCATAAATATAAATATATTAATCCATAAATATAAGAAGATGGGTTATATTTGTTGTGGAATTTTTTTTGTTTTTGATTTTTGTTTTGGGGTCACTATAGACACATTTAGGAGTTACTCCTGGTTTTGAACTCAGAAAACACTCTGGGCACACTGGGGAACCATATAGGATGCCAAAGATCAAACCCAGGTCAACCTGTGTTCAAACAAGACAAATACGCTATTTACTGTGCTATCACTCTGGCCCCAAATTTTGGTATTTATTTAGCCATTTTTCATTTTAAATAAAAACAAATTTTATATAAAAGCAAATACAACTAAAGCATTGTTACTTTTATATGAGGATGTTGCACTGATGAAAGGGGGTGTTCAGTTTATGACTGAAACCCAACTACAATCATGCTTGGTACTTAAATAAAGATTTTATTTAAAAGAATCGATTATGACTAGAAATTCTATCAAATTTAATTTTCACCCATGGTTTTCTGTCTAGAAATTTGTTCTAATGTTTTCATGGTCTTATGAATGCCTGGAAATTTAATCACTGTACAGCATTCTGGTCCTCAGGAAAGCCTCTACTAGACTGCTTAGATTCAGATATTACATAACTATTTATACATGATCTAGGGACTGACTCAAGTTCCCTACTGCTTGGATCTTTCTAAAGGAGTATTAAGAAGGTTTCTCTTCCTTGAAATCTCAAAATCTCTGAGTTCATTTCATTACTCCTCACATGGGTGCAAACTAGTAGAGTAAACTAGTAAACTAGTCTAAGTTTACTAGTAAACTAGTCTAAACACGTGGCACTCATTTAGGAACCTCCCAGATGTGATAAAAGCATGAAATAATTTGCTTTCATTTTATTTGCTCCTCATGCTTACATACTCCCAAAGACAAATATTCAATTGTTTACTTTACTGTTGTTATTTTTTAACTTCTTTTTCTCTGGCTAAAGAAAATATAACATACTCAATAGTGGATGAACCAGGATTACCATTAAAATCTTGCAAGAAACGTAATATAGGCCAGAGATATATGAGAGGGAAATATTCATGTAGGATAAGGACTGTGTGAAAGAAAGTAAAGTGATACACAGATACCCTATCAGTTATAGTATTGCAAAACAAAGTTCTTACTACGAAAAGCAAAAAGAAAAAAGTGTCTGCTACAGAAGCAGGCTGGAGATAGATGGGAGGGATATAGGTGACACGGAGTAAGGCAAGTAAATTCTGGTGTAGGGATTTGTGTTGAAAATTATGCACCTAACACTTAATCATAAATTTTTGTAATGAATGTTGATTCAATAAATTTTTTTAAAAAAAATTGAAAGTAAAAATTTTTAAAGACTAAGTACATGAATTTTACTCAGATTGCTTGGTCTCTCAGTACTGCTATGGGAAAAAAAGCTAGGACTAGCTCTGTTGCAAGTCAACCACTGAAGAGGTTGACTGATGGAGGGATGGAGGATGAGGTCTTTTCCCTCCAGTTAGGAGTAGGCATCTGCCACCCTGTTCAGCTGGCAGTTCTGAGGTGAAGCAGTGGGTAAACAGCTTGCAGACAGTCAGGCTTATTCAATAAACAAGACTGAAGTCCAAAGCCTCAGCATCATTCCAGCAAAAATCCCCTCACCTTCCACAGACCCTTAATGATGCCTGGACAGGCTGAACCTGGACCCTCAATAACTGTAAGTAAAATACTTCATTGGAAATTTCCTCTGCTGACCATTAAATGGTTTCTGTGGTTAGTCATGTGGATTCTGCCACCTTTTTGCTTACACATTGGTTCTCTAGTATTCAAGTGGATTATTTCATTTTGTTTAAAACTAATTGGTTTTGATCTAAGGACAATCACTGCAGTTGGATGGTTGTGGTCTATATTTCAAAGGAAAATTGCATCATCTCCAGCCGTCATAGTTTGTGGAATTTCTGTGTTGGCTCACGTTATTACTGTGAGCATAATTATTGGCTGATATTTAGGAAATAGAAAGTGTAGAAATGGTGAGGCTAAAACCAGTATTGATAATAAGAAAATATTTCCGACAAAAAATCAGACCAAGCTGTGGGCTGATGAATTCATCCCCACCATCAACAATATAGATATTTTTGCTGAAAGAAAAAAGTTAAGCCTGATTCTAGTGGATCGCACGACAGTAGTGGCTCAGACAATGATCAACCTCCAGTGCTAACTCCAGAAGGGAAGCCTCGTTCTATTCACAAAATTGAATCACACAACAGTGCAGTTTCAGACGATGAAACACACGCATGGCCTAAGAGCTCTATTCAGAGTAATTTTGCTAATCCGGCCTCATCCCCTTTACATGGGGTAAAAGTTTCTAACTATCTAACCTATCAGATGAAAGAATTAGATCGGTTTAAAAAAGAATGTAAAGAGTATGGCCCAAAATTGCCATACAGTGTGGAGTTACTAAGACTTTGGAGTCGTAACTCATATTGGACTTTGTATGATTTTAAAAGAATCGCTGAAATATGCCTGTTATCTAAACAGTGAACTGAATGGGAAATGTACTATTCAGAAGTTGTAAAAGCCAAATTATATAGCCTGAATGGTACAAAAAAGCAAGTGGTAGGTGTTACTCTATCATATAAATTATTGATGGCAGAAAATCAATTAGCAAATATTCAGACACAAGCAGCTTTACCTAAAGAAATCTTAAATTTAATTAGTGATATTGCATTGTCATCATGGGAAAAATTGATTCTAACAGCATTGGTAGAGGAAACTTTTTAAAAATTACCCAAGGCCCTTATGAGTTATATGCAGAGTTTGTAGGTAAGATTAAAGATGTTCTGAATTTACAAGTCTAAGATGAGGAGATGAGAAACTTCCTGGTAAAATCTTTGGCTTATCATAATGCAAATTCAGCCTGTAGATCAGTATTGAATACATTAAATGAAAAGGCAGATGTGAATGACTTCCTTTATGCCTGTCGGAATGTCTATGGGGAACCCCAACCCCCACCCCACTTAGACTCGGTACAAACCTTCCCAGTTACCAAGGGAATGATGCCTTAATCTCCTCAGGGACAGGACACTTTCCGTAAACCAGGTCTTTGCCCAAAATGCAAAAGGGTTAGCCACTGGGTGAAAGATTGCAGATCCAGAAACCTCACTGACAATAACCTAAGTAGAGGTTTCACACAATCCCCAGGAGGCAAATTGCCTTCTACCATTATGGAAAACAGGGGCATATCGAAAGAAATTGCCATTTCCTTATAAATTCAGCTCCTCAAGGACACACATACAAGATGTAGGGAAACACCCAGAGGGCCTCCCCCCAGGCCCTTCCAAATCAGGGGCAAAGCTCACAGACAATAATCCTTCCAAGCCCAGCCCAAGAAAATTCATCACGATAAGGGAATCAACTCACTCCACATCAGGAAGTGCCGGATTAGACATATTATGCCGAGGACATTACAATTCACCCAGGAGCATGCCCTTACATGTTAGAAACTGGCATTGTGGACCCACCACCCCCAGATACTATGGGTTTGATTCTTGGCAGAAGTTCCCTTAACATAAAGCATATCAGTAATCACTGATGTCATTGACTCAGATTCTATGGGAGAAATCATTGTAGTTATTACTGTACCAGTTACATGGACCTTTAAAAAAGGAGAAGCGATTGCCCAGATAGTAATAGTGCCTTATGTCAAATTTGGGACTTCAGATAAGACTAGAATGGGAGGTTTTGGAAGCACAGATACGGGTGCTGCTCAAAACCCAATGGTGGCTCTGGTTACTAAATTTAAAGATGAACACCCAATGATCAAACTTCACTTGGAAGGGCAACCCTTTGACGGAATGATAGATACGGGTGCTCAGGTTACCATAATTTCTGATAAAGAATGGCCAGAAAATTGGCCTCTTCAGGAAATCCCGTATTCGCTAGAAGGAATAGGAGGCCTGAGCTCCTGTCTGTTGACTACGAGGACTATGATATTTTACAGCCCAAAAATCAAAAAGCAGTAATCCGACCTTATGTGGGCCCATTTTCACCATCCCTGTGGTGACCTACACAAACAGTGGAAAGCAGAATTCCACATCCCATTAGATCCAGAAGAGCCCGAACCTTCTTTTGATTTAAAAACCCAAAATTTTTAGTAGGGGGCATTACCATAAAAACACCAGCACCAATAAAAATAAAATGGAAATCTGATGAACCAATTTGGACAGGTCAGTGGCCCCTTAAAACTGATAAATTAAAGGTGCTCACAGAATTAGTGGAGGAATAGCTAAGTTTAGGACATATTGAACCATCTTTTTCTCAATGGAATTCACCTATATTCACTATAAAAATGAAATACGGTAAATGGAGAATTTTGATGGATTTTAGAGCTGTAAATTTACCCATGATACCTATGGGCAAATTGCAGACTGGTTTACCATTACCTGTAGTTATTCCAAAGGAATGGTCACTAATTATAATTGATCTGAAAGACTGCTTCTATCATATTCCTGTCCACACAGATGATAAAAAACGTTTTGCATTCTCAGTTCCTTCATTCAATAATACCCATCCCTGCAGATGTTTCTAATGGACTGTTCTCCCCCAAGGCATGCTGAATTCCCCAACAATGTGTCAGTGTTTTGTTGATAAGGTTTTGAGCCCTGCTCGTGAAAAATTTCTTCAAGTCATGATATTTCATTATACAGATGATATCTGTATACAGATTATACAGATGAACAATGAAACAGATTTACAGGACTTATACTCTTATGTTATTGACTGTTTACAAACATAGGACTAAAAATAGCTTTAGAAAAAATATAGATAATGCCACCGTATCAATATTTGTGTTTTATTTTGGACCGGACGTCAATACGTCCACAAAAAATTTCTATCAAAAAAGAAAACCTCAGAACACTTAATGATTTTCAGAGACTTTTAGGTGACGTAAATTGGCTCCACCCTGCACTAGGAATCCTGAATGCAGAGTTATCTAATCTGTTTAAAATGTTGGAGGATGACCCTGCTTTAGATAGCCCAAGAAACTTAACAACAGCTGCCAAAAATGAATTGGACATCTTCTTGAGCAGATTACAAAAATCGTTTCTCTTAAGATTCATCCCAGGAGAAAAGGTATTTTTGTTAATCTTCCCTACTATAGAAACCCCCACAGGGGCCTTGATGCAACAGTCAGGACCTTTGGAATGGGTGTATTTACATAACAAACAATCTCGCTCAGTTGTCCCCTACTTGCAACTGATTTTAGAGATTATTATCAAGGCAAGACTCAGATCTATATCTTTCCTAGGTTTTGACCCAGATATAATAGTTTTGCCAATACCAAAAAAGGAAATTGAGTCAATATTGCCTCTTAATGAATCTCTACAAAGGGCCCTCTCAGATTTCACAGGAGAAATATCCTCCCATTTTCCAGCAGGAAAAACTTGGGACTTTTTAATGAAAACTCAGTTTGTTATTTCTTCAATTGTTCTGGATTCCCCTATTCCCAATTCCAAGGTTTTTTACATCGATGGATCCCAAAATGAAAAAGGAGGAATAACCGGAGACAACATTAATATGACCATAGATACCAAATATAAATATGCACAGAAGGTTGAATTAGCAACGTTAATTTACCTATTAGAAAATGTATCTGAAGCCATGAATATAGTTTCTGATTCTTTGTATGTGGTAAATTTATGTCATGTGATAGCCACTGCTTCCCTTAATGCTAATAACCTGATCATACAGAACTTACTTAAATGATTACAGCAGCTTCTTCAAAAACAAACCGAGCCCATCTTTATCACGCATATTAGAGCCCACTCAGGTCTTCCAGGACCGATGGCTCAAGGAAATAAAACTGCTGACTGGCTAGCAATGCCTATATTTAAATCACCTGTAAAGGAACATTCAGTCCTACACACAAATGCTCACTATTTACATATGAATTACTAAGTTCCATGGAGGCAAGCTAGAGAAATTGTAGAAAACTGCAACATATGTGCACCGTTAATAAAAAATACTCACATAGCAGGAGCAAACCCAAGAGGCTTACAGTCTAACTAACTTTGGCAAATGGATATAACTCAGACAAATTTATTTCCAAGAAAACCTTATCTTCATGTTGTGGTGGACACTTATTCTCGTTTTATGTGGGCAATTCCTATGTCTTCTCAAAAATCTAAGGTTGCTTGTAGTTTTCTTTTACAATGTTTTTCTGTGATGGGTATTCCATATTCTATAAAAACTGATAATGGGCCAACCTATGTTAGCAAAACTTTTGAATTTTTTTTTTTTGTAAAGAATAGCAGATAAGACATCTCAAAGGAATTCCTTACAATTGTAGGGGACAGGCCATTGTAGAAAGGACGCATAGAACCTTAAAAACTCAATTGCAAAAAAATAGAAAAAGAGGTTTACCACCAACGCATTTGGTATCTTTGACTCTTATCACACTAAATTACTTAAACTTACCCCAAGGGGAAAGTTACACTGCAGCGGAAAGACATTTTAAAGAAGATATTCAGAGACAAGAAACAACCCATAAACCTATTTGGATCAAGGAAGATGAAAAATGGATAGCTGGATATCTTCTCCTAAGAGGAAGGGTTTATGCCTATGTTTCTACAAATGACAACCCTCCCAAGAAATTTTGGGTTCCATTAAGCCTTGTTAGAAATCGGGCTAGCACAAATGATCAGGTTCAGACTATAAACTCGCCTTCAGAGCAAAAACAGATCACTCCAGACACTAACAGCAGTAATATTGCTGATGTCTCTGGGGCAGGGAACAAGGATTTAGCTGTCACACACCATACATTGAGTGAGACTGATGGTAGTGATAAACCCTTACACTCCGAGATTCAAAAGGAAAGACAGGAACCTGTTTTAACTGGGCTCTAAAATATAGGAAACTCTTGCTACATGAACTAAATATTGCAATGCTTGTATAATATTTCAGACTTGAATAAGTATTTTCATCAAGATCATTATAAAAAGGATATTAAGAAAAATATGATGGGGCATGAAGGTAAATTAGCTGAAGAATTTGTTCAGCTTGTCAAAACCATGGGAAATGGATTTCATAGATACATTAAACCTGAAAGCTTCAAAATAACAATTGGTTTACTTAATGACCAATTTGCTGGACCTAATCCTCAGGATCCACATGAACGACTGATGTTTCTAATAGAGGGAATATATCAGGACTTGCTTACTGTAATGACAGACAAAACTACATATCTTATGGAAAATGAAAATTATGAACAATTTAGTCCAGAACACCAAAAGGCTCACAAATCTAGTATTTATGATCTCTTTTAAGGACAATTCAAATCTATACTACAGTGTCTCACATGCCACCAAAAGTCTGAGGTTTCTGAGACATTTGTTCATTTGTCTCTGGCTGTTACATCTACAGATAAATGTACATTACAGATATGCCTCTCTGAATTTTTTTAAAGAAGAAGAGTTAAGGGATGACAACGAATTTCTGTGCAACAGCTGCAAAACTAGAAGGGATTTTTCAAAGAAAACGTACTTATGGACACTGCCACCAGTTCTTATAATATTCTTGAAATGTTTTGCTTTTGATGGCAAACAAATAAAAAATTGCACATTTATATAGATTTTTCTTTAGAAGACCTCAATTTAGTAGAATTCACTTCAGAGAATAAAAGTAAGATTAAAAAATACAACTTATCATCAGTGTCAAACCATTATGGCAAAGTTTACTATGGACACTGTAATTCATACTGTAGAATTGCTGCAAAACAACACTGGATCAATTTTGATGACAAGAAGATCAAAAAAGTCCCTAATACATTGGTGAAATCCACAGCAGCATACATCCTGTTTTATACTTCTTAAAGATCTACAATGAACACCAGATAATCATTTCACTTCCTTATAGGTTGCTATTAATGCTCTAGGATTCTTTCCACAGGCATGATCAATGAATATGGATTGAAAATCATGGACCCCCAATGTGTTTCCTTGTATGATTGATTTATGTCTTAATTTCATTATTTTTCTAGGTCTCAGTTAATCATGAAATCTTACAATTTAATTTAGTCAAGGTTCACCTGAAAGAAAAATTTCTCATCATATTAATGTTGTTTTTCTTTTTAGGTATACTCATTTAACAACTTTCACTCTTTTTATTTTAACATCATTGTTTTATTTCCCTCAATTTAGGTTTTAAGACGCTGACATAATGATAATTTTAGGTAGAGTTTTTTCACAGTGCTTCTCGCCTATGATTGACTATCATAGAGTTACTGTTATACAATAACTTTGTATATATACTGTTATACACTTATAGTAGAGTTTTCCATGTTTGTATTATGCATGAAATTCTTTTTCATATCTGCTCTGCTCTGCCATAAAAATTTTTTTTAATTTGAAATGATTTATCTAAACAGTTGCCAGCTATTACATTTTAAGGCGCTTTTAGTTGATTCAGCTGAATTCTCTTTTCTTTTGCTCTATTTTGGATCCTTTCCAGCAAATATTTTTTGGTATGAGTGAGTGTTATGGCCATATTTTTTTTGTGAAGTCTGTATGTGTATGTCTTGTTCAGTGTCTGTCTGTTTTGCATATTTTGTATATAGTTCCCATTTTCCTAACTTTATCTTCCCCAATTTAGTCTTCCTTATCCTTCTTTCCTAGTCTTTAACATTAAATTCTCAGGATTCCTTCACATGTGCAACTCATCTCTTTGACCATTTCTACAATGGCTACCCCAAGACTGCACAGATCCCAAAAGAAATGCAGAAGCCCAACCAACTCATGATGGTTTCAACCTGTTTTTCCAGACCAATAAAGTGTCTTTTGCCAGTATTTTCAGAGTTCCAGAGCCCTCATCTTTACAGATCGGTATTGGACTCTGTAAAAATTTCAACTTTTCTATTTTTCTTTTAAGTGTAATTCTTTGAATTTATATTTGGTACTACACTTCTTTTGACTATTGTAATTAATGTTTTTCTATTTTAGTTTTTATCTTAGAAATTGATGTTGTTTACATTAGGGTTTTGCTTTCTTGACTTTAGGTTAGTGGGTTAGAAATTGTTGTCTATAATTTCCTAAATGATATTTTTGTCTGGTCTCAGGGCTTTTTGTGTGGGTGCATCATAGGCAAAATACTAGGTTTATAGGAGGTTCCATCCATTTTGGATGGGTCCTCAAGTTGTTTATTTACACAAGGAGGGTCTCTGCCCTAAACATTTTGTTTTGGTTTGTGACTTAAGCTCCCATCTATAAATAATCGACCTTATTAGTACATCAATTTCAGACATCATATGGACTTCAGCCTGAATTAAGAACTTGGATTAAGTTCAGAAGCCTATTGATCATCATTGCAGTGGCCCCCCACTGTGCAGGGGATATATGCTTCTTCCTCCAAAATAAGGGTCTAATTCAATGACCTCAAAGATGGGCTTTCTGGTCTACCTGGACTTGAATGAAAATGGGTTCAGAGAGATAGTTGAAGATAAGGCATTTTCCTCACATGCAGAAGATCATTGGTTCGAATGTCAGTATCTGCCAGGAGCGATTTCTGAGCATGGAGCCAGGAGTAACTCCTGAGCACTGCCAGGTGTGACCCAAAAACTAACAACAACAAATAAAGAAAAGGTGCTTCTTCTCGCCTGCTACACCACCTTTCTGGTGTCTCTTCGAAGGATCTATGTTCGTCTTAGATTTATCTTCTCAGGAGCTTGTAGTTGATTCCTTGATACATGTTTCTGGTTTTAGACACCCTGTGTTTAGGTTAGAAGTTTTTCTTTACATTTTCCTGTGATGCGCTTATGCAAACAGCTGCTCTTTTATTATTGACTAATTTTTCCTTTAATAATTGTAGACAATATTGTTTGTTTATTAAAAACAAATGGGGAAATTGTTGTGTGTGTAAATATTTTAGGGGATTATTATGTTTCTGACCCTACCCTGATCAGTGATTGTGCCCTACCCTAGTGTGTGACCTGGCATTCTGCCCCCACCCTAGGGTGGTACCTGATTCTGCTTCCACCATTGGGTGGTATCTGATGCCACCTTTGGGTGGTACCTGATTCTGGGGGATAAAAACAAGGGTCTGTGGAAGGCAAGGGGCTTTTTGCTGGAACTAAGGCTGAGACTTTGGACTTTAGTCTTGTCCATCAAATAAAGCTAATATTTCCACAAGCCTGACTATCTGCGAGCTGTTTACCCGCTGTTTCACCTCAGAACCTTTGGCTGGGACGGGGTGGCAGATGCGTGCTCCGAGCTGGAGGGGAAAAACCTCATCCTCCATCCCTCCATCAGTCAACCTCTTCAGGGGTTGACTTGCAACAGCTTTCACAGATCACTGGCTAGGAATCTCAAACCATACACTATCACAACATTTATATTTGGAAATAGTGCCAACTGTAACATACACAATTTCAAAATAGGTTTGGTGGATACATAATTCTCAGATAGATAAAAGGTATATAACTTTTGGCTTGGAAGGGTCCTTCCTGGCAGTGCTCTAGGACCATATGTGTTGTCAGGTGACCATATGAAAAGCAAGCATCCTACCCACTATATTATTGCTTCTGCCCAAAGTTTTATGTTTGTAATAGGAACCACCTTTACCAGTGCTTGGTATGCATATGTTTGGGTGAGAGGGTCACTCTGGACACTACTCTGCAAGTGGTGCTGGCCTGAAGATTTGTACTGAAGTTGACAGTGCAGAGATTGTAAACAAACAGCTTCAGAGGACCACCCAGGCATTATACAGATTTGGGAGACAATATAGCCATACCAGATGGTGCACAGGAATCTTTATAGTGCTAAGTATTTACTGCAGGAACTCACAAATGCTAGGCATGTATTCTAGCACTTAGACTATCAAGCTAGTCCATATGTAATACTTTTTTAAAAAATTATTTCCTTGCTAATTTTTTGTTTGTTTATGAACCACACCTAGTTGTGTTCAGGGCTTAATCATGTCTCTGTACTCATGGATAACTCCTAATAGGGTTTAAAGAACCTACTGTGGAGCAAGAGGTCAAATTTGGGTAGACCTCATTCAATGAAAACTCCATACATCTGTACTACTGCTCTGGTCCCTCAAATATTTTATATTTGCTTTTGGGTCCATCCCATGTTTCATAGGCTATTCCTAGTTTAATGCTGAAGGGTCCCTCATGACAGTGCTGGAGAATTATGTGGCACTGATGAGTCAAACATAAGCATTAGAGGTACACATAAGTATCCCAGAGTACTAAACTATATCCTATAACTGGTTGTTACACTTGGTTGGTTGTTTTTCTGAAGGGATAACACCTGGAAGTGCTCAGGTGTTTTGAATTTTTTTCAAATCTTTCAAGAGGAGATACTACCAATCCTAGCCAGGCTCTTCCATGTAATTGAACAAAGGGAACACTCCCAAACAGTTTTTATGAAGCCAACATCACCTTGATACCAAAACCAGACAGAGATGCTGCCAAAAAAGAAAACTATAGACCAATATCCCTGATGAATGCTGATGCAAAGGTCTTCAACAAAATCCTGGCAAATAGGATCCATTGCATCATCAAGAAGATTGTACACTATGACCAAGTAGGTTTCATCCCAGGAATGAAAGGATGGTTCAACATCCATAAATCTATCAACATCATACACAAAATCAAAAAGAAGAAAAATAAAAATCACATGATCATATCAATAGATGCAGAAAAAGCATTTGATAAGGTACAACCCCCATTCTTGATAAAAACTCTCAGCAAGATGGGAATAAAAGGAACCTTTCTCAATCTAGTTGAAGCGATTTACCACAAGCCAATGGCAAATATTATCCTCAATGGAGAAAAAATAAAAGCCTTTCCTCTAAATTCTGGTAAAAGACAGGGCTGTCAGCTCTCACCACTCCTCTTCAACATAGTACTGAAAGTTCTTGCTATAGCAATCAGGCAAGAAAAAGATATCAAGAGAATCCAGATAGGAAAGGAAGAAGTCAAGCTCTCATTGTTTGCAGATGACATAATACTCTACTTAAAAAACCCTAAAGACTCTACCAAAAAAGCTTTTAGAAATAATAGACTCATATAGCAAGGTGGCAGGCTACAAAATTAACACACAGAAATCAATGGCCTTTTTATACACCAATAATGATAGGGAAGAGAAGGAAGTCAAGAAGGCAATCCCATTCACGTTAGTGCCACACAAACTCAAATATCTTGGAGTCAACTTGACCAAAGATGTGAAGGACCTATACAAAGAAAACTATAAAGCCCTGCTCCAAGAAATAAGAGAGAACACACAGAAATGGAAACACATACCCTGCTCATGGATTGGGAACATTAACATCATTAAAATGGCAATACTCCCCAAAGCATTATACAGATTTATTGTGATCCCCTTAAAAATACCCATGACATTCTTCAAAGAAGTTGATCAAAGACTTCTGAATTCATCTGAAACAATAAACACCCTCGAGTAGCTAAAGTACTCCTTGGGAAAAAAAATGGAAGGCATTAATTTCCCCAACTTTAAACTATACTAAAAAGCAATAGTTAACAAAACAGGATGGTATTGGAATAAAGACAGACCCTCAGATCAGTGGAATAGGCTTGAGTTCTCAGACAATGTTCCCAAGACATACAAGTACCTAATTTTTGACAAAGGAGAAAGAAATCCTAAGTAGATCAGGGAAAACCTCTTCAACAATTGGTGCTGGCAGAACTGGTTAGCCACTTGCATAAAAACGACATAGACCCCCAGTTAACATCATGTATGAAGGTAAAAACCAAATGTATTAAAGACCTTGATATCAGACCTGATAAAATAAGGTATATAGAACAACACATCGGTAAAACAGTCCATGACATTGAGACTAAAGGCATTTTCAAACAGGAAACTGCACTTTCCAAAAAAGTGGAAGTAGAGTGTTGAATTAAATAATTAACGATGGGGCTGGATGGCGATGGATGGAGGCCTTTGTGCTTAGGCCCCAGCCACGTGGCTTCATCCCCATCCAGCTGGCGAATTCCAGGCCCAGGTAATCGGCGTAATTAAGACTCACTCACAGGCAGGCTTCAGGAAGCATTAACTTTATTCATGCCCTATTCACCACATGTGTGTGGCCTATCTCATAACCTTTTAAGCACTAGTTATTCTTGGCCCTGCATCTAAACTCCTTTCAGCCATCTTCCCTTTGGGCTCCATGCTGGTCAAAGACCAGAACACAGAAACCCAAAAGCCAGAGCGCCCAGCAGCGCAGAACGGGCAAAGAGCCAAAAAGGGCAAAAAGCCAAAAGGGGCCGAATTCCCTTGGTTCAAGCCTTATATAACATTTCCCAGACCCCTCCCAGGAATGGGAGGGTCTAGCAGGTAAGGTTACACCTACTATCCGGTTCCCAAGACCCCTCCCAGAAGTGGGTGGGTCTAGGGTCTTAAATAGGTACACCCACATTTCCTCCTTTTCTTAATATTTTTATGCACCAACGTAATAGAGTGAAAATTAATATACCAGCCCTTTTCAAAAACATATTTTTGCAAAATATACTTTACACCTGTAACCTAAAATTCTATTAATGCTTTTTTACCAAGCACTATTTTGGAACTTTCATGTTCCTATACTTTTAAACTATATTGGGGGAACTTCATGTTCCTATACCTATTCTATACACAAGTACTGCAGCATACATGCATAACATACATTTTAAAAACAGGCTAAGTACATTAAAATACACAGTAAAACATTTTGCAATTGAAAATATTAACTTTGAAAGACAACAAAACACATTTAAATTATAAAGAAAATGACTAAGACAAAGATGCAGGTGGTTAGAAATCAGATGTTAAACTGTATTACCTCCCTTTTATTTTTAATTTTATTGGGCCTTTGGCTCTTGGCCCTTGCTGCGCTGCTGGGCGCTCTGAGGAAGATGGCTGAAAGGAGTTTAGATGCAGGGCCAAGAATAACTAGTGCTTAAAAGGTTATGAGATAGGCCACACACATGTGGTGAATAGGGCATGAATAAAGTTAATGCTTCCTGAAGCCTGCCTGTGAGTGAGTCTTGATTACGCCGATTACCTGGGCATGGAACCCGCCAGCTGGATGGGGATGAAGCCACGTGGCTGGGGCCTAAGCACAAAGGCCTCCATCCATCGCCATCCAGCCCCATCGTTAATTATTTAATTCAACAGTAGAGATCAACAGATGGGAATACATTAAGCTGAGAAGCTTCTGCACCTCAAAAGAAATAGTGCGCAGGATACAAGAGCCACTCACCAAGTGGGAGAAACTATTCACCCAACACCCATCAGATAAGGGGCTAATATCCAAAATATACAGGGCACTAACAGAATTTTACAAGAAAAAAAAACTAATCCTATCCAAAAATGGGGAAAAGAAATGAACAGACACTTTGATAAAAAAGAAATACAAATAGCCAAAAGGCACATGAAAAAATGCTCCTCGTAACTAATCATCAGGGAGAACCAAATCAAAACAATGATGAGATACCATCTTACACCACAGAGATTGCTATACATCACAAAGAATGAGAACAATTAGTGCTGGCGTGGATGTGGAGAGAAAGAAACTCTTATTCATTGCTGCTGGGAATGCCATTTAGTCCAACCTCTATGGAAAGCGAGATGGTGATTCCTCCAAAATCTGGAAATTGAGTTCCCATTCAACCCAGCTATTCCACTCCTAGGGATATACCCTAAGAACACAAGAATACAATACAAAACCCCTTCCTCACTCCTATATTTATTGCAGCACTATTCACAATAGCCAGGCTCTGGAAACAACCAAGATGCCCTTCAACAAATGAATGGCTAAAGAAACTGTGGTACATATACATAATGGAATATTATGCAAGCGTCAGGAGAGATGAAATCATGAAATTTTCCTATACATGGATGTACATGGAATCTATCATGCTGAGTGAAATAAGTCAGAGGGAGAGAGAGACGCAGAATAGTCTCACTCATCTATGGGTTTTAAGAAAAATAAAAATCACTTTTGCCATAATCCTCAGAGACAATGAGAGGAGGGCTGAAACTTCCAGCTCACTTGATGAAGCTCACCACAAAGAGTGGTGAGTGCAGTTATAGAAATAACTACACAGATAACTACCATAATCATGAGAATGAATGAGGGAACTGGAAAGCCTGTCTGGAGTACAGGTGGGGGTAGGGCGGGGTGGGATGGAGGGAGATTTGGGATATTGGTGGAGGGAGTGTTGCACTGGTGAAGGGGTTTTCTTTACATGACTAAAACCTAATCACAATAATATATGTAATCAAGATGTTTAAATAAAGGAAAACAAAGTGTATGCTCCAGGTCTTTATATATTCAATCCCTCTTTTCTTAGTTGTAAAACAATTATTATTTTTAATTTTCCATGTCATTGAATAGTAGTGTGAAATAGCATTTCTTATACCCAGAGATAGGCAACAGATAAAAACAATGATTATAACATTAATAAGATTATTGAAGGCCCTAAATTCTAACCCCATATAGGATGTAATCTGATGATGACTTCTTTTTTTTTTTTTCAGGAAGCATCAGCTTTATTCATCCCTATCCACCACATATGTGGTCTCTCTCATAACCTTTCAAGCACAGCCATTCTTAGCTAGCCCTGCATCTTTTTTTTTTTTGCTGTTTGCATTTTTTTATCTTTATTTAAACACCGTGATTACAAACATGATTATAGTTGTATGATTACAGTCATGTAAAGAGCACCCCCCTTCACCGGTGCAACATTCCGACCACCAATTTCCCAGATCTCCCTCCTCCCCACCCCCCTACACCTGTACTCGAGACAGGCTTTCTACTTCCCTCATTCATTCACAATTTATGATAGTTTTCAGTGTAGTCATCTCTGCAACTGCACTCATCACTCTATGTGATGAGCTGCATGTCCTGAGCTGCACCTACCAGCCCTCATCTCTCTTGTCTCTGAGATACTGTTAAAAATGTCCTTCATTTTTCTTAAAGCCCATAGATGAGTGGAACCATTCTGCATCTTTCTCTCTCCCTCTGACTTACTTCACTCAGCATAATAGATTCCATGTACATTCATGTATTGGAAAATTTCATGACTTCATCTCTCCTGATGGCTGCATAGTATTCCATTGTGTATATGTACCACAGTTTCTTCAGCCACTCATCTGTTGAAGGGCATCTTGGTTGTTTCCAGAGTCTGGCTATTGTAAATAGCGCTGCAATGAATATAGGAGTAAGGAAGGGATTTTTGTATTGTATTTTTGTGTGCCTCGGGTATATTCCTAGGAGTGGTATAGCTGGATCGTATGGAAGCTCAATTTCCAGTTTGTGAAGGAATCTCCATATCGCTTTCCATAAAGGTTGTACTAGACGGCATTCCCACCAGCAGTGAAAAAGAGTTCCTTTCTCTCCACATCCCCGCCAGCACTGCTTGTTTTCCTTTTTTGTGATGTGTGCCAATCTCTGGCATGAGGTGGTACCACATAGTAGTTTTGATTTGCATCTCCCTGACGATTAGTGATGTTGAACATCTTTTCATGTGCCTTTTGGCCATTTGCCTTTCTTCTTTTTAAAAGTGTCTGTTCATTTCTTCTCCCCATTTTTTGATGGGGTTAGTTGTTTTTTTCTTGTATAGTTCTGTCAGTACCTTGTAAATTTTGGATATTAGCCCTTTATCTGATGTGTATTGGGTGAATAATTTCTCCCACTCAGTGGGTGGCCTTTGTATTCTGGGCACTATTTCCTTTGAGAAGCAGAAGCTTCTCAGCTTAATATAGTCCCATCTGTTTATCTCTGCTTCCACTTGCTTGGAAAGTGCTGTCTCCTCCTTAAAGATGCCTTTAGTCTCAATGTCCTGGAGTGTTTCACCTACATGTTGTTCTATATACCTTATAGTTTCAGTTCTGATATCAAGGTCTTTAATCCATTTGGATTTTACCTTTGTACATGGTGTTAGCTGTGGGTCTGAGTTCGCTTTTTTGCAAGTCGCTAACCAGTTGTGCCAACACCACTTGTTGAATAGGCTTTCCCTGCTCCATTTAGGATTTCTTGCTCCTTTATCAAAAACAAGGTGGTTATATGTCTGAGGAACCTTCTCTGAGTACTCAAGCCTATTCCACTGATCTGAGGGTCTGTTTTTATTCCAATACCATGCTGTTTTTTATAACTGTTGCTTTGTAATACAACTTAAAATTGGGGAAAGTAATGCCTCCCATATTCCTTTTCCCAAGGAGTGCTTTAGCTATTCGAGGTTGTTTGTTGTCCAGATGAATTTCAGAAGTATTTGATCCACTTCTTTGAAGAATGTCATGGGTATCTTTAGAGGAATCGCGTAAAATCTGTACAATGCTTTTGGAAGTATTGCCATTTTAATGATGTTGATCCTGCCAATCCATGAGCATGGTATGTGTTTCCATTTCCGCGTGTCCTCTCTTATTTCTTGGAGCAGTGTTTTGTAGTTTTCTTCGTATAGATCCTTCACATCTTTAGTCAGGTTGACTCCAAGATATTTGAGTTTGTGTGGAACTAATGTGAATGGGATTGTTCTCTTAATGTCCATTTCTTCCCTATCATTATTAGTGTATAAAAAGGCCATTGATTTTTGTGTGTTAATTTTGTATCCTGCCACTTTGCTATACAAATCTATTATTTCTAGAAGCTTTTTGGTAGAGTCTTTAGGGTTTTCTAAGTAGAGTATCATGTCATCTGCAAACAGTGAGAGCTTGACTTCTTCCTTTCCTATCTGGATTCCCTTGATATCTTTTTCTTGCCTAATCGCTATAGCAAGTACTTCCAGTGCTATGTTGAATAGGAGTGGTGAGAGAGGACAGCCTTGTCTTGTACCAGAATTTAGAGGAAAGGATTTTAGTTTTTCTCCATTGAGGATAATATTTGCCACTGGCTTCTGGTAGATGGCTTTGACTCTATTGAGAAAGGTTCCTTTTATTCCTATCTTGCTGAGAGTTTTCATCAAGAATGGGTGTTGAACCTTTTCAAATGCTTTTTCTGCATCTATTGATATGACCATGTGATTTTTATTTTTGTTGTTGTTTATGTTGTGTATTATATTGATAGATTTATGGATGTTAAACCAGCCTTGCATTCCTGGGATGAAACCTACTTGATCAAAGTGAATGATCTTCTTGACGAGGCACTGGATCCTGTTCGCCAGGATTTTGTTGAGGATCTTTGCATCTGTGTTCATCAGGGATATTGGTCTGTAATTTTCTTTTTTGGCAGCATCTCTATCAGGTTTTGGTATTAAGGTGATGTTGGCTTCATAAAAGCTATTTGGAAGTATTCCTGTTTTTTCTATTTCATAAAAGAGCCTGGCCAGAATTGGTAGTAGTTCCTCTTGAAAGGTTTGAAAGAATTCATTCGTGAATCCATCAGGGCCTGGGCTTTTGTTTTTGGGTAAATTTTTGATTACAGTTTTAATTTCCTCAATAGTGATGGGAGTGTTTAGATATGCTACCTCTTCTTTATTCAACCGTGGAAGGTTATATGAGTTCAGAAATTTATACATTTCTTCCAGGTTCTCATATTTAGTGGCATAGAGTTTCTCAAAGTATTCTCTGAATACCCTTTGAATCTCTGCAGTATCTGTAGTGATCTCCCCCTTTTCATTTCTAATACGCGTTATCAAGTTTCTCTCTTTCTTTTGTTTTGTGAGTTTTGCCAATGGTCTATCAATCTTGTTTATTTTTTCAAAGAACCAACTTCTGCTTTCGTTGATCTTTCGGATTGTTTTTTGGGTTTCCACTTCGTTGATTTCTGCTGTCAGCTTTGTTATTTCCTTTTGTCTCCCTATATTTGGGTCCTTTTGTTGAGCACTTTCTAGTTCTATTAGCTGTGTCATTAAGCTACTCAGGTAAGCTCCTTCTTCCTTCCTGATGTGTGCTTGCAAAGCTATAAATTTTCCTCTCAGTACTGCTTTTGCTGTGTCCCATAAGTTCTGATAGTTTGTGTCTTTATTGTCATTTGTTTCCAGGAACCTTTTGATTTCCCCCTTGATTTCATCTCGGACCCACTGGTTATTGAGTATGAGGCTGTTTAACTTCCAGGTGTTAAATTTTTTCTTCTGTGTCCCTTTGCAGTTCACATCTAACTTCAGAGCCTTGTGGTCAGCAAAGGCAGCCTGCAAAATGTCTATCTTTTTTATTTTATGGAGGTATGTTTTATGTGCCAGCACGTGATCTATCCTGGAGAATGATCCATGTACATTGGAAAAGAATGTGTATCCAGGTTTCTGAGGATAGAGTGCCCTATATATATCTACTAGGCCTCTTTCATCCATTTCTCTTTTCAGGTCTAGTATATTTTTGTTGGGTTTCCATTTGGTTGACCTATCAAGTGTTGACAAGCCTGTGTTGAGGTCTCCCACAATTATTGTGTTATTATTGATATCCTTCAGATTTGTCAACAATTGTATTAAATACTTTGCTGGACCCTCATTCGGTGCGTATATGTTTAGGAGAGTGATTTCTTCTTGCTGTACAAATCCCTTGATTAGTACATAATATCCATCTTTGTCCCTTACAACTTTTCTGAGTATAAAGTTTGTGTCATCTGATATTAGTATGGCCACCACCGCTTTTTTAAGGGTGTTGTTTGCTTGAATGATTTTCCTCCAGCCTTTGATTTTGAGTCTATGTTTATTCTGACTATTCAGGTGTGTTTCTTGTAGACAGCAGAAGGTTGACTTCAGCTTTTTGATCCATTTCGCCACTCTGTGCCTCTTAACTGGTGCATTTAGTCCATTGACATTGAAATAATTGTCATGGGATTTATTGCCATCTTTGTGTAGAAGTTTGGTGTGTTTTTTGTTCTGTCTTGTTTTTAGTGTAGATCTTTCAGTTTTTCTTTTAATGCTGGTTTTGAGTCTGCAAAGATTTTGAGCTGTTGTTTATCTGTGAAGCCGTGTATACATCCTTCAAACCTGAAACTTAGTTTTGCTGGGTGCAGTATTCTTGGCGAAGCATTTATTTCATTGAGTTTTGCCACTACGTCCCACCACTGCCTTCTGGCCTTGAGTGTTTCTGGTGACAGGTCTGCTGTAAATTTCAAGGATGCTCCCTGGAATGTAATTTCCCTTTTCGATCTTGCTGCTTGCAGTATTCTATCTCTATCGGTGGGTTTCATCATGGTGACTAGGATGTGTCTTGGGGTGTTTCTACTGGGGTCTTTTTTAGCTGGTACTCTTCGGGCATGCAGGATTTGGTCACATGTTTTCTTTAGCTCTGGTAGTTTCTCTGTGATGATGTTCTTAACCATTGATTCTTCCTGAAGATTTTCTTCTTGGGTCTCTGGAACTCCAATGATTCTAAAGTTGTTTCTGTTGAGCTTATCAAAGACTTCTATTTTCGTCTGCTCATATTCTTTGAGTAAATTTTCCATTGTCTGATCATTTGATTTGAGGCTTTTTTCCAATCTCTTCTGCTGTGTAAAGTTGTTATGCATCTCGTCTTCTAAAGCACTAATTCTATCCTCAGCTGCTGTTAACCTGTTGGAAAGCTCATCCATTATGTTCTTCAATTCGTCTACTGAGTTTTTCAGACCTGTTATCTGATCTGATATTTCAGTTTGGAGTTTTCTGATTTCTATCTTCATATTCTCTTGATTTTTATTAGTGTTCTGATTTATACTTTCTTTGATTTCTGTTAGCAACCTCCATATTTCGTCTCTAAACTCCATTTCTGAAAGACTGCTTAGGTAGTTGGCCATTGTTGGGTCATCAGAGTTTCCATCTTCATTCTTTATGGTTGAAGTTGGTCTGCGTAGTCTCCCCATTGTCACGCTTATGCTGTGGGTTTTTCTACGTGTTGTGGTGGTACTCATTGGCTAGGTGGAGTGCGCGGCCGTCGGAGCGGCCGCGCTCCAGCCCCCAAACATTCACCTCAGCCGAGGCAAGCCATCAGGGGATGCCAGGAGAAGTCCCCAAATGTCTGCCAAGCTAAGGAAACCAGCACAATCCACAACTCCAACAGAAAACACAGCCAGCCCTGCATCTTAACTCCTTTCAGCCATCTTCCCTTTGGGCTCCATGCTGGTCAAAGACCAGAACGTAGAAACCCAAAAGCCAGAGATCCCAGCAGGGCAGAAAGGGGCCTGATGATGACTTCTTAATTAACATGTAATTCCTGAGCTATTGAAGATTTAGTATTTAAATTCATCAAACATCAAAACATTACTGATTAGCAATAATTATTTTTCATTATTAGCAAAAATGTTAATTCAGAAGGGAACTAAAATTCTATTTTATATTATGTAGTTAAGATTCAAACAGCTTAAAATATAAATATTTAAGAAAATATTTAATTATAACCACATCAAAGAATGGGGAAAAATATTTAACAGACACTTCTTAGAAGTGTGTATTAGAACCTTCTCAGAAGATAATAGGTAAATAGGCAGTAAGTACATGAAGAAGTACTTATATTTAGGAAAGTAAAAATCAAGAAGATGGGGCCGGCACAGTGGAGCTAGAGGTAAGGTGTTTGCTTTGCCAGCACTAGCCTAGGACAGACCGTGGTTTGATCCCCTAGCGTCCCATATGGTCCCCTCTTCCCCAAGCCAGTAGTGACTCCTGAGCGCATAGCCAGGAGTAACCCCTGAGCATCATCAGGTGTGGCCCACAAACAAAAAATAAAAAAAAAAATCAAGAAGGCAATGAGATACCGTCTCACACTAGTGAGAATGTACATATCAAAAATTGTTTGAATAATCTGTGTTGATGGGGAAGATTGTGAGAAAGGTAAAAGACCTCTCATCCACTGCTGATTGGAATGTTGTCTGGTCAACTCCTCTGGAAAACAATATGGAAACTTCAGTGAACTTAAAATTGAGCAGCTATATAAACTAGAAATGCCACTGATGAACATCTACACCCGGGACAGAAATACATTCATTTAAGAGGACATAGAAGAGTAATTAATTATTCAAAGCAGCATTTAGTATGATAGAAAAATAAAGAAACAACATAAGTGTCCAATGGAAAATAGATGATGATGTGGCATATATACATAATGAAATACTATGTGACTACAAGGGAAAATGAAAGCATGCAATTTGCTGCAACCTGGTTGGAAATGGAAGATATCATGTTAAGTAAAGTAAGTCAGAGGAAGACAAACAGGGTTATCTCGCTTCTTAGTGATGAGAATAATTGTACAATGTAATGTAGTCAAGAGAGGATTCCTAGATCAGTCTTGACCTCAGAGACTAGGGAGGACAGAAAAAGAAAGTATTTAAGGGGAGAATGAAGGGAAAGACATGTAATGGTCAAATAGGGTTGGGGGTCTCCATTTTATCAATGATGTGGAAGAGTGATATAACTATAAATAAAATCACAGACTCAACTACACTGAAATCATGATATCTAAAATATCACCATGAAACTTTGAAATGTGCCTGTCAAGGTGAGATGTGGGGGCTAGGGAGAAAATGGGAAAATTGGTCGAAGGACATTGTACTGATGGTGAAATTGGTGTGAATATATTGTATACCTTAAACCTAACTATCAATAACATTCTAAATCATAATCTTTAATTAAATGAAAAAGTAAATAAGCATTGGATTAATGACATTATAGTTACTGTGATGAATGCAAAATCAAAAGGTAAAAATATTATATTTTAAAGTGATGAACATTTAAAACAGAATCGATATCCAATCTACAACAGGCTAGACACAGAAGGGACCACTTATACTAGCAGCCCAGTGATATAGGATGCATGCTGGGAACAGGGGTGGAGGGAGGACAACATTTGTGGTGGGAATGCCCCTGACTCAATGTCACTATGTACCTAAAATACTACTGTGAATGATTTGTAATCCTCTTTGGTCAAAATAAAAATTACTGATATATTAAAAAAAAGAATAAAGCATTCTCAAAGCTCAACAAGAAAATACACAACAATCAATATAAAACTGGGGAGGAAAGAGAAGAGACAATTCTTGTAAGTCCACAGATGGTGAGCAGGCATATGAAAAATTGTTCACTATCACTGATTATCATATAAATGTAAGTAAAGAAATTATAGGTTATTATAACAATGAGAATGAGATATATTATCTCCATAAACAATAAGCACTGGTGGGGATGGGGCAGAAGAAACTCTACTTCTGGTGATATTGCTACTTGATTAAAGTTTTTTTAAATATTGCTTGAATGCTTTACAAACCATTAAAATTACATTACATTAAAATTACCCTTATATTAAAATCCACTAGTGGGTTTTTACCCCCCCAAACACAAAAACATTAATCTCAAATGACATAGGTATACCTATGTTCACCATATCATTATTTACAATAGTCAGAGAAATGAAAATAATCCAAGTAGCCAATAATAGATAGGTTGATAATGAAATTTATATATATATATATATATATATATATATATATATATATATATATATATAGTGGAATAAAAACTTGGCTATAAGAATATATGAAATCTTTCATTTTGTCACAGCTAGATAGAAATGAAGAAAGATGTGCCAAGTGAACTGAATCAGAGAAAGACAAACACCAAATAATTTTACTTATTTGTGGAGTATAAAGAAACAAAGCAATGGGTTAAATTAAAATGATCAATAGAACTATGACCTGAAGGGAGTTTGAGATAATTATGAAGGGATCCTGACATTCTGGAGGTGGTAATGGTATAATAGCACTGTAAGTATAAAACAATAATATAAACAGTATTGAAAAATATGACAATAAAAATAATTTTATGATGCCAGAGACAACATATAAGAGCAAAGTAGTCTCTTACCGTGCACTCTGTTGACCTATGTTATTCCCTGAATTCCAAATGGTCTCGTTAATAGATTCTTGAGTGCCCAGTCAGGAGTAACTTCTAAGCACTGCCAGGTTTGACCCAAATATCAATAAAATATATTTTAATTGATATAATTAAAGGAAAAAAGATAGTAGGGACTGGTAAACTTTCATAAACTATAGGAGGTATCATTGAGGAATTAAACAAATGAGATTCATGGTAAGAGAATGGTCTCCTGGAAAGTGAGATAATAGAATGATCATTAGCCATGATAAGGTCAAATCACACATTAGAATTAAGATGACATAAATGTAAGAGGGAAAAAAACATGTAATTGATGACCAACTTGTGTAGTACAAGATACTAAAGTCCAAGCATCACAGAGAAACTACCAGAGCTAAAGAATACATGCAATCAAATCATGCATGCTCAAAAAGTGCCAGCTAAAAGAGACTCCAGGAAAAATCCCCAAGACACATTCTAGTCACAATGAAGAATCCCACAGATAGAGTCAGAATACTGAAATCAGCAAGATCAAAAAGGAAAATTACATTCAAGGGAGCATCCTGGAGATTTACAGCAGACCTTTCACAAGAAACACTCAAGACAAGAAGGCAGTGGTGGGATATAGTGACAAAACTCAATGAAATAAACATTTCACCTAGAATACTGCACCCAGCAAAACTCACTTTCAGGTTTGAAGGAAGTATACATAGCTTCACATATAAACAACAGCTCAGAAACTTTACAGACTTAAAACCAGCCTTAACAGAAGAACTGAAAGTCTACTTTAAGTCATGACTTACCAACAGACACACCAAATGTCTACACAAAAATGGCACTAAGTCCCATGACAATTATCACTCTCAATGTCAATGGACTAAATGCACCAGTTAAGAGACACGGAGTGGCTAAATGGCACAAAGAACTGAATCCAACCTTCTTTCACCTACAAGATACACACATGAATAGTCAGAGCAAATATAAACTCAAAATCAAAGGCTGAAGGAAAACAAACACCAAACAACAACACCCTTAAAAAAGGTGGAGTGGCTATATATATATATATATATATATATATATATATATATATATATATATATATATCAGATGACACAAACTTTATATTCAGAAAAATTGTAAGGGACAATAATGGACATTTTGTACTAATCAAGGGATATGTATAGCAGGAAGAAATCACTTCCTAAATATATATGCACGCAATGAGAGACTAGCAAAGTATTTAATACAATTATTGAGAAATCTGAAAAAGGATATCAAAAATAACACAATAATTTTGAGAGACCTCAACATGGCCATGTCAACACTTGATAGGTCGACCAGAATTAAACCTAACAAAAATATACTAGACCTGAAAAGAGAAATGGAAAAAAGAGGCCTAGTGTATGTATGTATATATATATATATATATATATATATACACTCCATCCCCAGAAACCTGGAAACACATTCTCACATTCTTCTATGGACATAGCTGATGCTGCTGGGCCTCTCAATCATAGCAGACATCTTCAGATGACATCGGCCATTCTCCAGGATAGACCACATGCTGGCACACAAAACATACCTCCATTAAATCAAGCAGAAAGCTATGTTGAATAGGAGTGGTGAGAGAGGACAGCCTTATCTTGTGCCAAAATTTAGAGGAAAGGCTTTCAGTTTTTCTCCATTGAGGACAATATTTGCCTTTGGCTTGTGGTAGATGGCCTTAACTATATTGAGAAAGGTTCCTTTCATTCCCATCTTGCTGAGAGTTTTGATCAAGAATGGGTGTTGGACCTTGTCAAATGCTTTCTCTGCGTCGATTGATATGATCATGTGATTTTTATTTTTCTTGCTGTTGATGTTGTGTACTAGCACTGGAAGTACTCGCTATAGCGATTAGGCAAGAAAAAGATATCAAGAGAATCCAGATAGGAAAGGAAGAAGTCAAGCTCTCACTGTTTGCAGATGACATGATACTCTACTTAGAAAACCCCAAGGACTCTACCAAAAAGCTTCTAGGAACAATAGACTCATATAGCAAGGTGGCAGGCTACAAAATTAACACACAAAAATCAATGGCCTTTCTATATACCAATACTAATAAGGAAGAAATGGACATTAAGAAAACAACCCCATTCACTATAGTGCCACACAAACTCAAATATCTTGGAATCAACTTGACTAAAAATGTGAAGGACCTATACAAAGAAAACTATAAAACTCTGCTCCAAGAAATAAGAGAGGACACGCAGAAATGGAAGCACATACCCTGCTCATGGATTGGCAGGATTAACATAATTAAAATGGCAATACTCCCCAAAGCACTGTACAGATTTAATGCGATCCCCCTAAAGATACCCATGACATTCTTCAAAGAAGTGGATCAGGCACTTTTGAAATTTGTTTGGAACAATAAACACCCTAGAATAGCTAAAGCAATCATTGGGAAAAAGAACATGGGAGGAATTACTTTCCCCAACTTTAAACTTTACTACAAAGCAATAGTTATCAAAACAGCATGGTATTGGAATAAGGACAGGCCCTCAGATCAGTGGAATAAGCTTGAATACTCAGAGAATGTTCCCCAGACATACAATCACCTAATTTTTGATAAAGGAGCAGGAAATCCTAAATGGAGCAGGGAAAGCCTCTTCAACAAGTGGTGTTGGCACAATTGGATAGCCACTTGCAAAAAATTGAACTTAGCCCCCCAGCTAACATCATGTATGAAGGTAAAATCCAAATGGATTAAAGACCTCGATATCAGCCCCCAAACCATAAGATATATAGAACAACACGTAGGTAAAACACTCCAGGACATTGAGACTAAAGGCATCTTCAAGGAAAAAACTGCACTCTCCAAGCCAGTGAAAGCAGAAATTAATAGATGGGAATATATTAAGCTGAGAAGCTTCTGCACCTCAAAGGAAATAGTGCCCAAGATACAAGAGCCACCCACTGAGTGGGAGAAACTATTCACCCAAATCAAGCAGAAAGCCTTCTAGAGTACAGGCGGATGGAGGGAGATTTGGGACATTGGTGATGGGAATGTTGCACTGATGAATGAAGATGTTCTTTACATGACTGAAACCCAAATTCAATCATAATCATATTTGTAATCACAGTGTTTAAATAAAGATATAAAAAGAGAAATTTTCTTAAAATAAAAGCTGTCATTAAAATATATCAATCTGTCATAGCAGTTTGATGGTTTATGTATAGCAGTGTTTTAAATATGAAGTAAATCAATTCAATGTTTTTATCATATATATTAAATATCAACTCCCACAGTAAATCAAGAAAATGTGAATAATACATATAGTAAATTCTATAAGCAAAAGTAACTTTAACTAAACTTTTTGTAAAGAATGTACATGAAGTAAAGAAACCCTGTTTGTTTTCATACAGCATGTACTTTTAACCCTTGAGATAAAAAGATATTCTAAGATGTTTGCATTAAGAACATGATTTTTAATTCATATACATATTACTCTAAATGCTTTTTGGCACCTTTCTTTTGTGTGTGTGTGTGTGTGTGTGTGTGTGTGTGTGTGTGTGTGTGTGTGTGTGTGTGATTTTTAGGTCTCACTTGGCAGTGCTCAGTGGTTACTCCTGACTCCATGCTCAGAAATTGCTCCTGGCAAGCACGGGGGACCATATGGGATGCCTGGATTCAAACCGATGACCTTCTGCATGAAAGGCAAATGCCTTACCTCCATGCTATCTCTCTGGCCCCCTATCTCTCTGGCCCCAGTTGGCACCTTTCTTATAGCACCTTTACTGGAAAAATGTAAGAACAGCATTTGTATTTTACATTATGTTTAATATATCAAGAAAATATAAATTATACCGTCTAGCTTCTCCTCTAGTGTAAGCAGCAGTCAACTATTACACACGTTGAAATGTCACTAGCTCAGACTTTATTTCACAGGACTGACCTACACAATATTTTCTCTCTGGCAAATAGTTGATCTTGAGGTGGCAAAACAAGGACTCAAAGATTATACATGCTTCACTGTGCTCTGGTAGGCAAGGATAAAACCCTCCCTCTTCGGTGAGGGTGAAAAAACACTTTGCTTCATGAATGATCCTTGTGACCTGGCATTGAATCCCGAGGAACCCAGTGGCAGCAAAGAAATCAGAGCATCACTCTTCCATTACTGAGGAAATAAAGAATTCTGAGGCTGAAGACAAAGCTATAAATAATAGAAATTAAAACACGGAGGTGGAACCTGGGAAGAAGTTTTTGAAAATGACTTGGTGTTGGGTTTGATCAGGGAGAGAGAAAAGGAATCCGATTGCTGGTGGACTGGGATTCCTCATTCACCCCAAGGCTGTAACTATTTTATTTAGATTCACCTTCCCCACCCCACTTCCCATTATCAATGTAAACAAGAGAGATCTCAAAACTGAAACGACAGTGCCATCTACTGAAGAGGGGAAAAAAAACTCACCTACAAAAGGAGGACCCTGGTAATTAGTGATAGAATTTTTTTTTCATGTGCCTTTTAATCATTTGAATTTCTTCTTTCAGGAAGTTACTGTTCATATCTTCTCCCCATTTTTGGATGAAACTTGATATGGGTTTTTCTTTCTTGTAAAGTTTTACCAATGGGTTATATATCTTGGATTTTATTTCTTTATCGAATGAGTGGTGGGCAATTAATTCCTCCAGGTTTGTGGCTCTTTGTATTCTAGTCTTCATTTCCTTTGAGGTGCATAAGTTTCCTAATTTATGGTAGTCTCAGTTGTGTATGTTCATTTTAAAGAAACATTATCAGAGAATAATAAAGTCAATAGAAAAGGCCAGGGTAGAACTTGCCACATTTGGGGGAGGACAGTTAGGTCAGAGAAAAAAAAAATCTATGACAATGATAGTGGAAAGTGCATATTCTGAATAAGACCCAGGTGCTGAAAAAATGCAAAGTGATATGCAGCATACCTTTTTAGTAAAGGTACTGCAAACCACATTGTCTTTTAAAAAAAATAAAGGCACCTATGATAAAGACAGTCTGAGGGAGCAGGAGAAAAAATAGGGACATTGGTGAAGGGAAGTGGACATTAGTGATGGGTTAAGTGATTGAACATTGTAGACTTTATTGAATCATAAGAAACTCTAACTTTGATTTCACTGTGCTTCAATAATTTTTTTAAATGAACCCAAAATAACACAGGTGTAGATGTCAGTCTGGAAATAAGAACAAAGCTCCAGAAACAAAACATGAAGACACACATCTGGAGGATCTATCAAGGAATTTAGAAGAGCTATCAAGAAATGCAACAAATTTCAAGAATTGTAGTTAATCACAGAAAGATAAGTTCAGGGTTTCAGAAAATATATTTAGGAATAGATAAAAGAAAAGGAGACTGTTTTTAAAAATTGATAAAAAATGTTGGTTATGAAAAATACAGTAAAATAACTGGAGTAAACCACAGAGAGAAGAGGATACAAACTTAAATTTGAGGAGGAAAAAATCAATGTAACAGAAGGTATATTGAACAAATGTTCAAGTGGAATAGGAAAATAGATTTAAATGAAGCTGTTCCATAAAAAAATTTCTGAGAAGAATAATAAACAAAGATAATGATAATAGTAAGTAGACCTCTAGATTGTGAGAGAAAGATGGGAGCAAAGAGCTTGTTAAAAGATATAGCAGCTCATATGACCTTAACACCATTCACTAACAGACATGAGTATGAAACACAGCCCAGACCTGTTCAACCTTAGCACTTTAAAGACAGCCAAGCACTCAAAGCTATGTAACCTTAATTTTCCACCAGGTCAGATAAATTTGGCACTTACTTCCAGAACTTGCTATTCAAAAGCCCTAAACACTTTTCAGGGAGGGCCACTTGTACATTACAAGCTGCCCCTCTTCAGCTCTCACAGACTATAAGAAATAATGTGAAAAGCACAGCTTTACTGATGGATCAAGACACAATGTCAGAAAAAGACTAATTAAAAACAAGTCAATGTGGATTAATTGAAGAAGATAAAGCAACAGTTAATGATGATCTCTGAAATTAAGAATTAAATGAGAACGTCAAAAATGATGGAAATATCTCAGGACTGGAGCAGTGGTGCAAGCAGTAGGCCATTTGCCTTGCATGTGCTAACCTAGGAAGGACTGTGGTTTGATCCACCAGTGTCCCATATGGTCCCTCAAGCCAGGGGCAATTTCTGAGTGCATAGCCAGGAGTAAGCCTTGGGCGTCACCAGATGTGGCCCCAAAACAAATAAACAAACAAATAAAAAATGGAAAAATCTAAATAATGTTCAAACAGAAATCCCAAAGTTAAATGATACTAAAGTAGCTAAAATTTATAGCATAGGTATTTGCAAAAATCATTATTTCACGATGGGTCAGTTTAAGTCATTGTCTGAAGGTATATTAAGTTGTTTGCTGCTAGTTGAGCATTCTGTGTTGTTTCACTTGTTGAGCAGCTATGAATTTCTCCAAGGTATACCCAGTGCTCTAAGCACCACTTAGAGGCCCCTAAATTAAATTACCTTTAAAGCAATAGGTAGTAAATTGTAGCAATGCTACAACCTGAGAAGAAATTGAAGTGAAAATGCTAAGTGACATAAATCAAACTATGAATGATAAAAAATGACATTTTTCTCAATACAATGGAATATAATGAACATAAAATAAAATAAATAACCTATGTAATATAAATAATCAAATAAGAATTGGAGAGATATTACAATGGAGTCAACTGCTTTGCTTGCAGCCTACCTACCCCAGTTTGATCAACACATCCTTCCACAGCACTAACAAAAGTGATTTCTGAGCAGAGAACTAGGAATAAGCACTGAGTACTACAAGGTATTACAGGGGAAAAAGAAAGGAATGAGAGAGGAGGGGAGAAAGAAGTAAAGGGGTAAAAAGAGAGGGAGGAAGGGAAGAAAAAAGGAAGATGGGAGAAATGGGAAGAGAGAAAGAAAGGAATAAATAAAGAGGCAAGGAAGGAAAGAATTTTTAATATTACTTAAACATATCATCATCTTCTTAAATCTTCAATTTATATCCTTTACAGGCCTATCCATCTGCTCTGCACATTGTATGAAGAGACTTTGGGGTTTTTTTCAGCATACAAAACTGTTAACATACAGTAATTGTTTCCTATTATTCAGACAATACAAAACATACTCATTCTCTGCAAAGATTTACCACTCCTACCCCATATGACACCATGTTCTCTCTGTCTCTTTGCAAGACAAACTAGCATCTTTCCCTCATGCTCAACAGGTTCTCCCTACTAACAAGTTAATATACACTCATTTATTTCATCACAGAACATTTATCACTTACTCGGGAAAATTTAAAAACCTTGCAAACAAAGTCACATTCCTGACCATAAAAAGTATGAAAAATACCACATACCAGCCTTTCTTAGCATTTGACATATTGGTTGAATCCCTGAATTGTAGAAATATTTGCATGACTATTTGATTAATGTCTTTATTAAGCACTATTCTATAAAATTCTCAAAGGCATACACAGTGGATATTTCCCCGTCACTAGTTAATCTCATTCATTGACTAAAATCTGAACGTTAAAGTTCTGGTATTTTTGCTATACAACACAATCTTATATATATCTAGTTTTTTTTCATTGAATTTGCAGCAATAAGAAAGGTGAATAAAACAGTGGGCAGTGCTCAAACTACTTGCAATCCTGAAAGTAATTAAAAATTACTAGCAACAACTAAGATATTGACTGTGAAATGCATGACAGTAACTAAAATACTTATGAAGTTAAAACTGTTATGGGAGTTGAACTATATAGCACAGTGGCTAGGATAGGACATTTACCTTGAATAAGGCCTACCCATGTTCAATCCCTGTTATCTTGTATGCTCCCTCAAAGACTGCAAGGAGTAATTCCTGAGCAATGAACCAGAAGTAACCTTTTAGTGGCAAAAGTAAGCATTCACTGGACAAAGATCAAGCTCACTACTTAACACAACACATTTATTTTATATTTAGGAATTTTAATCCCATTTATAATTATTTAGAAGTCAAATAGATAATAGTAGGTTTTAAATACTTGCCCATACCTGATAGGTTTAGGTTCAATCCCATGCACCTTAGATGACCTACTTCAAACAATACCAAAAGTGGCCCTAAAGCATAGAGCCTGGAATGGCCCCTAAACATCACTGGATAGCCACCCATATTATAAAAATTAATTAAGCTATAATTTAAATTCTAAGTAAATACGTTTAGGGACAAGTGTCAAATTCAAACTAAAATAACATGAGATCTCTATCTTACACATTATTGGAAATATTGATCATTAATGTACTAATCTATATTTGTTGTGAACACTTTTGGGGGGTGATTTTATAGCCACATGTAGCTGTGTATAAGACTTACTCCAGACTCTGTGTTCAGAAATTATTCCTGATCATACTCAGGGGAACATAATAGTGCTGGGAATCAGGTCATAGTCATTTGCGTGCAAGACAAATGTCTTAATCCATGTACTAGCTCACTGGCCACAAGCACACAGTTTACAAACTTTAGGGAGCTTTATTCAACTATATAAAAATAAAGTTTAAAAATTAAAATAAACAAAGTAAAATAGATGGAGAGTACAGTCAATGAGTTGGGTGTTTGCCTTCAACATGGAGAAACAGAGTTCAATCCCCAGCATCCTATCTGGACTCCCAGCACCACAATTAATAGTTTATCAGTGCAGAGCCAGGAGTAACGTGTGAGCATTACTAGGCGTGGACCCAAAATGAAACATAAATACATTAGTTAAAAAATAAAATTGCCAGTTTCAGAACAATATGAATTATATGGCTGTTATTATATCTGTAATTTCTCCACTTTTTACTTAAGTAAATAAAATCACGGTTCATTTGACTGCTTCAATAAAGTCTAAAATGTCACAATGAGTACATAGGCTGCCTGGTGAAGGAAAAAACGGATTTAAAAAAAGAACTAAAATCACTTCCTGTGGTTAACGTTTTAGAACCAAGTCCAGAACAGTCTGTACCAATATTGTGGGTTTGTTGGTATCTTATTTATGAGTATCGGAAACAGACTTGCACTGGTGCCATGCTTTGAGTAGGACCACGTGTAAGACAGATGGAACTTGTATTTCTATCAGATTTAATTAAAGACTTATTGAATATACTGCCAAATACCACAATTATTAAACCATTTTAGAATAAATTTACTATTGCTGACAGCAGTTTCAACAAAATAGCTAGTTACTCCAACAAATGAGAAATTGAGTATATATATATATATATATATATATATATATATATATATATATATATATATATATATATATATATATTCATGTAGTAGAATCATTGCAATTTAAAATGTTAGTTTGATAGATTTAACTTTATTAATACAATAAAATATAGTTTAAATTTAAGGTCTTTATTTAAGAAAATACATCAAACTTTTGCATGTTAAAAATTAGGTCTAAAAATACATTTTAAATGAGCTTCTCAAAGATAAATTAATGAGTCACAAGAGATTAGTTCCAAAAATGGCCAATTAACCTGTAGAGGGGGTTATCAAAAAGGACTACTCATTACTTTTATGACTTTATCATTATTTTTATAACTTTCTGCCCTCAATTTCTGAAAATCTTTTTCAATAATGCCAGTACTTAAGAGAAATTGATTAGACTGTCATAAATAAATAACTGATGAACTGAGGACTAGAAACCATGGAAGACATTGATTGGCAAGGGCAATTATAGCTAAGATTGAAAACCATTTCCAAGTGCAGGTGTCTCTCAAATAAATCAAAATTTAAATAAGGTTTTATCTCACATAAATATATGAATTTATGCAAAACAAAAAGTATAATCCTGTAAGCCAAGCAAAAATATAAAGACAATAAAGTGCCTAAATTCCTAAATCTAGGTCGGTCATTAATGGCTTTTTTATATCACTAAAATATAAAATTTAAAATGTCAAGGTTTAATGGAAAATTATGAGGTATTTTGTGCCATATATTCTACAATCTATTTTATTAGAAAAATAATTTATTTTATAATTACATTTATCTTAGAAAAAGAGTTATCAAGCTAAAAATGTCAGAAATAGCTCATATACCCAACCCCCCTCATGTTTATCTACTAAAATTAGTCTAACTTAAGTAAAGAAAGTGGGGGACGGGAGATGCCATATAGGAGTTAGGCACTTGCCTTGCATGTGACCAGATACTATATATGGTGTCTTGAATACTGCTAGGAGAGTCCCCTAAGCACAAAACCGTATGTAAACCTCGAGCATGGAAGGTGTGACTTGACCCACTCCTAAATTAAAAATAGGTTGAATTTTCTTTCTAATTATAACATATATATATATATAATTTTGTAGAAGGCATACCAAATCAAGTACATAAAGGTAAAATAGAAGACAAAAAATGCATTAGGCAAATACTACATACAGTATGTACAGTGATATAGAAATGTTATATCAGAAACAGATTCAGGATTAAGCCATTATATATTAAAAATATTCTCAACTCTGTAAGGCAGCTAACTTTATTTGAAACATTTTTTAAGTATTATAATGGCTTTAATTATAATGTACAATAAAATTCTATAAAACTTCATAATATGACAGGCCCATAAACAAATTTTTGATATCATCAAGATAGCTCAAATGGATAACATAGAACTAGTAGGTATAGGACCCTAAATTTTATCCTCTGCACCAGTTACCCAACTACTGAGAGGTATAGTCTTGGTGGCCTCAAGTATCCAACTTGAGCACTGCATGAAAAGACCACTAGCACTGCCCCTATAAAAATTTACTTAAACAAATTCACTGCCTTGAATGAATTGCAGTATTATTGTGTTTATTGAATTATTATTAATATTAATTTTTAGAAAATAAACTAAAGATTCATAATACTATTGGACATAGAAAATACAATTTATATTCCATTAACTATTAATGCAAAATATACCTGACTCAGGGCTAATACCAAATAATATAGGTGCTCTCATGTTTTCCTATTTAAATTTTCAAAATTATCTTTGATCTTACTAAATTTTATAAAATGTATATAACATTTATATATAATTTATATATTTATATTTTATAAAATTTTATAAAATATGTAGACTTTATTTCATGAAATCTCTAAAATGTATTTGTACAGAATATTTTAAAGGCTTTATTTATGATAATTAATACATGGTGATTATCTCAACAGGATCTCAATAAAAATAAAGTTCAATAGAAAATATTTTAGATACCAGAGTTGGAAACTAACTATGTAAATGAGAACAGGCAGTATACTATATTATATTCAATTGTTTTAATTTCTTTATTTATATAAGTTAAAATCTATAGCAATTTATCATCAAAATTGACTTTTTATTGATTCATTTTCTCATAATTACATTTGCCATATCTTTCAGTTTTGTTGGCGTAAGCAATATAAAATAAATTTGTTATATGCCTACAAAGGGAGCCAGCTGAAGGTTGGGAGGGATCCAAGTTAGTAGAGAGGAGATATTGGTGGTTTGGTATTGGTATATTGGAATACCATTGGGATTGGTATTCAAACATTGTATGACTAAAATAAACAACTTTGTAAATCACAATGAACTTTTAAAAATTGAGAGAAAAATGGTAAAGAGGTAAAGATATAAATACCTCATAAGATCGTTAATGTGTAGAGGAAATTTTCATTCAAAGTATATACATAGTACCTGACTTAGCAGAATTATTTCTAAAACACTAGCTAGTATATATAAATATCTGTATATTTATATGTATGTATATACATATTATTGAAGACAATACACAATTTGCTATTTCTTTAGATTGATGACAAAAATCAAATTGAATTTTTCATCAATCTTTTGCCTTTTGTAATTAATTGCTTTATGTAAGCAATGGTTACAAAATTTTTCATTGTTGGTTTTCAGTCATAGGATACTTTCAGCAATGCACTCTTCCTGCCACCAATGTCTACTTTTTTGTTTTTATTTTTTTATTATTTTAATTAACATGAATAATTTTGAATGTATGTCACTATAGCCTGTGTACAATATTTATGAGCTAATATGTTTCATGCCTTATGATTTAATGAGAATATTTTAGAGTATAGTCTCAGATGATATGTCAATCTTTCCTCAAAAAAAAGCACTTATAGTAAATATTGTTATTGTTAATAATTTAAATATAATGAAAACAAAAGTGATATTTCTATCTGAATTTCTTCTCATTCTTTTTATTATTTTATTAAGCACCATAGTTACAAAATTGTTCATGACTGAGTTTCACCTTTCACCAGTCCTCTGTCCTTTTAATACTGCTTTAAGATGTAGAAAATACAAGAGGCATTTAAGAGTTAGTACTAATATTACTGCAAAGAGCTTCATGTATACTTTCTTAATGATCTATTGTATGTTGTTAGCAAAGAAATTTCAAGCATCATAAAATTCTTTCTAAAATTCTATATTCTCAGATGGAGTCACCACCTGTGCAGTTATAGAGCAATTTTACAAGATCTTTTAATCCTTTCACTTGTCTTATGACTATCTAGTTTTAGAAAGTAATCTTTCATCACATAATTACTCAAAACATGTGTTCTTATAGTATCAAATAATACAATATATACCAAAATACAAAATATTCTATCCTTTCACTTCTAGAAATGAGCTAATGTTTCATCTATAATTTATGTATTAGAAAAAATATTTACAGGGCTAATACTAGAATATTCATAGGTAGGTAAGGAATACATGATAGGAGCACTACTGTCACATGTTAACTGGTAATAATATATATTATTCAGATATATTTTCTATAACCAGATATAAAAATAGAAACACTTAGTATAGCATCAGATCTGTCCATTACTTGCCTACTATTTTAAATAAGTCAGTTTTAATATAGAAGCATCATGCATGGTTTCCTCAATCTACAAAATAATATAATGTACAATTTTTCTAAATTTTTTCCAGTGTTAAAATTTATTTAAAGTTAGTAAATTTAGTCAGCATTCCAAATTCATTTAAAAAAAACCTGTTTTTACTTCTAACACAAGTATTTTACACGTAAAACAAATGCTTATTCTTTCAACAGAACATTAAAATGTGCCTGGAAACAGGAGACAGTACACTAGGTAAGAAGCTTGCCTTACTGCAGAGGTCTCAAATTCGTGGCCCCCAGGCCATTTGCGGCCCTCCATACAACATTTTGTGGCCCACGGCTGGCCTTCAAATATCACAGTATTCGCGATTATTTGCTTACCGAATAATCGCAATAAAAATTGCATTAGTAAGAAAAAAATAACATTAAACATTCGCATACCCCGAGCAGTTCCGTTCAGGTTATGCAAATGTTTAATGCGATTTTTTGTGATTTTTTTTCTTACTAATGCGATTTTTTATTGGGAATATTCAGTAAGCGAATAATCACGTATACTTTGCACCTAGTGCAGACGTCATTTCTGCTGCTCCTGCCCGCTATCCCTTGCATTATCAGAGGCCTAAGGGAGAGAAGTTTATTACAGAATTAGATTTTGTCATACCTTCATCATAATTTCATCAAAGCCTGCGGTGAAGGGAAAGAACAATGACGAGCACAGACAATTTCAGGAAAAGTGGTGGACTCGCAGTATTTCTTTGTTGAGCACAAAGGCATCCCCACATGTCTTATTTGCTCAGAGAAAGTTGCAGTGCACACGGAATACAACTTGAAATGCCATTATTCAACTAAACATGCTGAGGAATGTGCAAAATATCAAGGAAATGAGAGAGCCAAGCAGGTTGCCAGTCTTAAAGCATGTCTAATGAGGCAACAAAATTTCTTCAAGAAAGCAACCAAAGAGAATGTTGCATCAGTCAAAGCTAGTTACATGGTTAGTGAAATGATTGCTAAGGCAGGGGAACCATTCACAGAAGGAGCGTTTGTTGAAAAAATGCATGTTACAGGCTGCAAGTATTATCTATTATCTATCAGGAAAAGAAAGGTCAGTTTAGCAAAACAGCCTTTCTGCCAACACTGTGGCAGAGCGCATTTCTGACATGTCAAGTGACATTTATCATCAACTGTGTGAGAAAGCCAAATGTTTTGATGCATACTCAGTTGCTCTTGAGGAGGGCACAGATATAACAGACATTGTGCAGCTCACAATTTATGTCCGTGGTGTTGATTGCAATTTTGAATTACAGAGGAGCTGCTCACAATAATTCCAATATGTGGCCAGACCACTGCTAATGAGATATTTCTGCATCTGTGTGATGCCATTGAGAATGCAGGTTTGCCATGGAAGAGTTTGTTGGAATAATAGCCGATGGAGCGCCATTGAAAACAGGGAGGAAAAATGGACTGGTGGCACTTGTTCAAAAAAAAAAACTTGAAGAGGAGGGTATAGAGAAGGCCAGTGCTCTTCACTGCATTATCCATTAGCAGGCCATTTGCTGTAAATGCCTGCCATGTAACAATGTGATGTCTGTTGTTGTGAAATACATCAACCAAATCAGATCCAGGGGCTTAAAGCACAGGATGTTCCCTGCTTTTTTTAGAGGAAATGGAGTTAGAATATGGAGATGTGCTCTATTTCACCGAGGTACATTGGCTCAGCAGGGGAAATGTCCTGAAAATATTTTTTAAGTTGAGAGAAGTGAAAGCTTTCATGGAGAAGGATGGTAATGCTGTTTCTAAGTTGAGTGATCACAAATGGTTCATGGACTTAGCTTTTCTTGTTGACATCACACATAAGCTGAATGTACTAAATAAGATGTTACAAGGTCCTGGGCAGCTTATCAGTGCTGCCTATGACAACGTGGGAGCATTCTCCACAAAACTTGTGTTATGGAAATCCCAGCTCTCTCAGACTAACCTTTGCCATTTCCCAGCATGCAAGGAAGTTGTGGATGCAGGCATACCATTCAGTGGTGAGAAATATGTTGATGCTATTTTTAAGCTAGAGAAGGAATTTGATCACAGATTTGCAGACTTCGAAAAGCACAGAGCCATTTACCAAATTTTTGGACCCTTTTCTTTGATGTGCAAGATGCCCCTCCTGTGCTTCCAATGGAGCTCATTGACCTGCAGTGCAACTCTGATCTCAAAGCCAAGTTCAGGGAGATTGGTGGAAAAGCAGACATGCATGAGCAATTTTTGAGAGAATTGCCCCCCAGCTTTCCTGAGCTTTCCCAAATGTTCAAGTGCACCATGTGCCTTTTTGGGAGCACATATTTGTGTGAAAAATTATTCTTCACATTGAACTTCAATAAGTCAAAGACTTAATGATGATCATCTTCAAGCCATACTGAGGGTCTCAGCTGCTTCCTCTAAAGCCAAATGTGGTTCAGATTTGTGAGAAGAAGCATTGTCAAGTCTCTGGCAGCAATGAATAGGCAAAAGATGACATGTTCAAAAGAATTGTTCATTATCTTCACTCAATGTTCTATTCATGTTCAGACGAAATAATTAAAACTGTTAATAATGTCGTCTGAGAACTTTTTTTGTGAAATCCCTTATGCGGCCCTGCCTCACCCCAACTTTGCCTCCTGCAGCCCCCAGGTAAATTGAGTTTGAGACCCCTGCCTTAGTGTAAGGGCTGGTCACAGTCCAATCCATGGCACTGCATATGGCCCCACAAACACTGTCAGCAGTTATTAATGAGCAAAGAGACAGGATTAAACACAGAGAACCACATAAAATGTCCCCCAAAACAAATAAATAATTAAAATATGCATTAAGTGGTCAAATAAGTTTTTTGGAGAGTACTTGCCCTTCAAGCATATTGTTATCTTTTTTATCCCCAGCAGTACCCCTCATGCATGAGTTTGATTTCAATGGTGTAACAGGAAACCCAGCTACCAATCTCCAAAAAAGTTCAGTTTAATATGGAAGTGGCACTGATCCGCAAAAAAGCAAACTCAGACCTACATTTAATACCATGCACAAAGGTCAAATCAAATGAATTATAGACCTTGATATCAGACCCTAAACCATACGACATATAGAACATGTAGGTAAAACATTCCATGACATTGAGACTAAACACAACTTTAAGAATGAAACAGCACTCTCCAAAAAAGTGGAAGCAGAGATAAACAGATGAGACTATATTAAGCTGAGAAGTTTCTGCACTTCAACAGAAATAGAAAGTAGGATACAAAAACCACCCACAGAATGGGAGAAACTATTCATCCAATACCCATCAGATAAAGGGTTAATATCTAATATATACAAAGTACTGTAAAATTTACAAGTAAAACCATCTAACCCCATCAATGTGGAGAAGAAATTGACAGACACTTCCTCAAAGAAGAAATACAAATGGCCAAAACACATGAAAAAATGTTCCACGTCACTAAACATCAGGGACATGCAAATCAAAACAACAATGAGGGACCATCTCACATCACAGAGACTGACACACATCACAAAGAACAGAACAATCAGTGCTAGCAGGGATGAGGAGAGAAAGGAACTCATTCACTGCTGGTGGGAATGCCATCTATTCCAGCCTTTAAGAAAAACAATATGGAGGTTCCTCAAAAAACTAAAAATTGAGCTCCATTATGATTCAGCTATACCACTCCTAGGGATATATACCCTCAGAACACCAAAATACAATTCAAAAATGCCTTCCTCACACCTATATTCATTGCAGTACTAGTTACAATAGCCATAATCTGGAAACAATGAAGATGCCCTCCAACAGATGAATAGCTAAAGAAACTGTTACATATACGCAATGAAATATTATGCAGCAATCAGAAGAGATGAAATCATAAAATATTCCTATACATGGATAGACATGAAAACTATTAAGTTGAGTGGAATAAGTCAGAGAGAGAGACAGACAGACAGACAGACAGACAGACAGACAGACAGAATAGTCTGGCTCATCTGTGGGATTTAAGAAAAATAAAAGATAGTATGGTAATAATGCCCAGAAACAATAGAAATAAGGGCATAAAAGATAGGCTCACGATATGATGCTCACCACAAAGAGTGGTGAATGCAGTTAGAGAAATGACTACACTAACAACTATCATGACAATGTTAATCAGTGAGAGAATTCGAATGTTTGTCTTTAATAGTCAGGAGGTAAGAAGGATGGAGATTGGGTCATTGGTGGTGGGAATGTTGCACTGGTGAAGGGTGGTGTTCTTTTTATGACTGAAACCCAACTATAATCATGTTTGTAATCATGATGCTTAAATAAAGATATTATTAAAAATAATACTAAAATAGAGGTTATTTAATAAAGTATTAAAAAAAGGTGGCACAGCTATTTGTTATCCCCAGCATCATAATCAATTGTATAATCTTTCACCTTTCTTAACTAAGGTCTGTGCAAGCACAGTAACCATGTATGAGAGTCCCAGTCATTACCACAAGAAGGGAAGGGAAGTGGAAAATAATAAATATAAATAAGTATTTTTAAACAAGGCTGAATATGAATTTAAATTCTCTTCACTTTTTAGTCAACAGTTCAATAATCTCATAGATACTAAATGCTAGTTGTCATATTATATGGTATTTAACTGATAATGATTGATAATTTTAGCATATCAGTTTGTTTCTATGGCAATATAAAGTTTTTCCAGAAATAGCTCTAAATTTTCTAGAGTTGTAAATTCAACGAAGCAGTAATATATTCATCTAGACTATTTATCCTCACAAATTAAATATAAAATTCTCAGAACAATTGTTGGCTGCCTCTATATAAACTTTTTTCAACAGATTGCCTCTCTTATAAGTGTTTTTTCAAATTACACACAATATGTTTTCAGTATCTTAGAGCATGCCTACTCTGCTTACATGGTTTAAAAACACCTAGAGTCTAAAAAATATGTCTATTAGAATTTTATATTTTTCAGAAGTAATAAATATCTTTGTTAGCCACCAGGTGATCTGTAAAAATAGTGCTTACTTGTTTTACTAATTTATAACACAAATTCATATGACTTAAATATTTTATGAGCAAATTAGTTTTAACTGAGTCATAAATAATTGCTATAAGAACAATACAAAACAAAAGAATTTTTCAACTTATATTTAAAATGACTATTTTAATAGAAATATAGTCTTTTGAGAGTGTAATATTTGAAAAAAAATTTTAAGAAACACCTAACAATGTCTTCCCAAAATAAAATTAAAATCCATGGCAAAAGCAACAGAACAACAGGTAGGGCATTCACCTTGCATGTGTCTGACCCAAGACCAACCCAGGCCAATTCCCAGCATCATATATGGTTTCCTGAGCCTGCCAGGAGCGATTTCTGAACACAGAGTTAGGAGTAACCCTTGAGTACTGTCTTGTGTGCCCCTCTCCAAGAAAAAACTTAAAACAAAAGTAAAATTAGAACCCTAAGAGATCTAAGTAATCCATAAGATAGCAACGAATTTATTTTAAAAAATGTCAAAAAGTTTCGCAATGATTTGTAAGAAAATTGCTCTTTTAAATAAATGAAAAGCATTAATCAGGGTACACATTAAATTGCCTCAGGTGAGAATATCATTAAAAAACGCTGGATGTGACATTGGCAGATACTTGGCCGATCAGAACATATGCTTGGTAAATCAGAACATATGCTTTAGCTTTATGGCATAGGCTGTGAGACTTTTTGAGACTTGGTCTTTTTAAGTCTTCCCAAAATGTAAAATATATTAAGGCTCCAGGTGTCCATTAAATTCACTTAGTAACAATATAAATATTTTTAAGATGTTGTCTAACTTTATTGAACTAAAAACAGGTATTAGGTTAAAGTGATGTAGTTCTCAGTGTCTCAGTATAAAATAAATAACATTAAATTATCTCCCTATACTTCAATGATTGGCATATTAGTTTTCAATGCATTCTATTTTTCAAAATAGAACAATTTTTTATAAATAATCCACTATTTTAACATATGGTGGTAAGTGCTTGAAAATTTTACTAGAAATGTGCCCTTTTTCAAATTAGTAAAAAAAGAATACTTTGTAATAGAAATATAAGATAATCAAAGAACTATGATCAGATGAAAGCAAAATAGATTCAATGGACTGACTGTGAGACTAGATGTTGTCATTTTGCTGATGTGGATGGTATAGAAACAATGTACACTAAAATAAATGCATAATTGTGAATATATTTACTTTAATTTTAAAATAAGACCAAATCAGGTGTGCTATTTTCCCCAATAACAATATATTCTGTAGAAGAGGGAACATTTTTCTAAACATATTAAAATAAATAGCTATCAAAACTTCATTAGTAGTGATGATATGTCAAGATATTTAAACTAACATTGTGAAGAATATAGATAATAGTAATGTAAGGGTCTGATGAGGGGTGAGTATACAAAATTGACTTTAAACTTTTTTAGGTACCATGGTTTTCAATACTGTTCATGATAGTTTCAAGCATGACATATTTCATCACCACACACTCCATCAGTGTCCATTTTCAACAGTCCACACACCACCCACCACATTGTGCCACTTCTTCCTAGAACCCTGCATTGGGACCGCCCCCCCCCCCCCCAAATCACTGCCTGCCTCTTGAACCCAAACCCATATAGACACTGATGTATTCACACAACAAATTCACAATTTCTACCTCATTAACTCCAAGTGTTTTAATAACTTGTCTCAAGTATCTCTATAATTGCCATTTAAGCACATGGGATCATTATTTTTCTGTATAAACACTGAACTATCATGTTAGGATACTGATACTTTAGGATTAGCAGAGAGTAACAGTGTGCTGAAATATAAATAATTTTTAAGTTCAGATATCAAACAATTGATAATTCAAATCTCAAATTACAATGCTGACAAATCTTTAAAAACAATAAACAAATGAATTTGCAACATACAAGTCCTAACAAATCATCAAGCTCAAATGAAGTCTCAACTCTCATCCATGAAAAATTTAAAGCAACGCTCCATACAATAGTCATGGAAATAAGGCAATTATTGAAAAAACAACTCAACCAGCTTAAAAATAAACTGATCCAAGGAATCAAAGAATCCATACAAATGAATTAAAGTAGTTTAAAAATACAATAGCCAGCCATAACATTAGAATTCAACATGCGTTAATATTGTCAACAAAATAATGGCCATCACCAAAAAGTGACAAAAATAAAAAATGAAAATAAAATGGGAGACAATGTAAGATTTCTGATAAAAGCAATAGAAATAATCTTTAAATAAAATCCTCCTATTGCAAGAGAAATGATCTTTAAATTACAGGAAAAAGGGAAAGAGTAAAGAAGAAATAATCACTAAAAATTTTCCTGATCTCTGGAGAAAAGCTCCAGCACAGATTCAAGAGTCTATCAGTGGTCCTCAAACTATGGCCTGTGGGCCACATATTGTATTTGTATCTGTTTTGTTTCTTCATTGCAAAATTAGATATATGCAGTGTGCATAAGAATTCGTTCATAAGTTTTGTTTTTACAATAGTCAGACCATCCAATGGTCTGAGGGACAGTGAACTGGCCCCCTGCTTAAAAAGTTTGAGGACCCCAGGGGCCTCTAGATAGTACCAAATGAAATAAAATTCTAAACAACACCAAGATGCATAGTAATAAAAGTAGTAAAATCAGGGGCTGAGTGATAGCACAGCAGTAGGGCATTTGCCTTGCACATGGCTGATCCAGGACAAACCGTGGTTCAATTGGGCACCCCAGGTGGATCCCCCAAGCGATTTCTGAGCACATAGCTAGGAATAACCCCTCAGCGTCACCGGGTGTGATAGAACCCCCCCCAAAAAAAAGGTAAAATAAAAAACAAAGATGACTACTTAAAGCAGCTAGAGAGAAGAGAAGAAAACCCTCAAATATAATAGAAAAAATGTAATAAAATATATCTTTATACAATATTTTACAAACCAGCAAAAAGCAGAATGGCATATTCAAAGTATTAAATTTAAATTTTTTTCAGTTTAGAGTCCACTACATTACAAAGTTATCATTTAAACTTCAGGGACTGATAACTGTTTCACACAAATAAGGATTGGTAGCATGTGCAACAACTCACTTATTAGAAAAAGATTATTCCAGGAGGGGTATTAAAAAAAAAAGAAAAAGATTATTCCCAAAACAGATAGGTTTCATATACACACATAAACAAAAATTGCAACACAAAACTATACATCATTAATCTCACTCATTTTAAATGTAATCAACTGTCTTATAAAAAGGCACAACATTCTGAAGCAATAGCACAGTGGGTAGGGCATTTGTCTTGGACACAGCCGACCTGGTTTGATCCCTAGTATCCCATATGGTTCCTCAAACCTGCCAGGAGCAATTTCTGAGCATAGAGCAAGGAGCAACCTCTGAGTGCCTCTAGGTATGTCTCCCTACCCCACCGCAAAAGGGCAAAATAGCTGGATGGTTCAGGAAAGAAATTGCATCTATCTACTACCTATAGGAAAACACACAAAAATCTAAAGAGTTAAATATATATTCAGAACAAACGTATGAAAAATAATCATACAAGCCAATGAAATAAAAAATAGCCAGGACAAACATAATATATCAGATGAATGGCATTCATTAGAAAGAAGGTAATTACAGATATTGATGGACACTGTTTTTTGGTTAAAGTGAACAATAGATCAAGAAATACTATCACTTACGTTTATGGACTGAATGAAGGCCCAGCAAAATTCACGGAGCTTCTGTGAACAAGCCTAAAGAAATATATACAAGGAAACACAATAGTAGTGGTAGACTATATGACTCCACTTTTACCTCTGGACAGATCAACCAGGAGAAATAACAGTAAAGAAATAAGAGCACTAAATTTGGAGCTAAATGAATGGGTAGTTTTGGACATATGGAGGATTCTTCACCCCCACCTCAAATAAGAATGTGCATTTTTCTCTCTGCATATAGAATGTTCTAGAAGATAGATCACATATTTGGACATAACACTAACATATAAATGTATAAATATAGAATGTGTACAAAGTAACTTCTTAAACCATCATGCTATGCAAGTACAAATTAAGCATAGAAAGAAGATGGAGAAAATCTCTAAATTTATAACAAACAAAACTCTGTTAAACAGCAACTGTATCAAAGAAAAAATCAAGGAAAAAATAGAGTTCTTAAAACTAACAATAATGGAGATATAAGTTTTTGAAGCTATAAGATACAGGAAAAACTGTATCATGGCAGAGATTCATAACATAGCAGATCTACATTAAGAAAAAAAGAAAAACATAAATCAACAACCTAAATATACATCTTCAAAATCTGGAAAAGAAACAGCAAATAAACCCAAAATACAGTAGAATGGAAAATTTCAGATCAATGTTTCTGATAAACATTGCTGTAAAAATCGTTAACAAAATCTTAGATAACAAAATCCAACAGCAAAATATTCAAACACCACAAATCAAATGGGACTAATCTCAAGCATGCAAAGATAATTTAATATTCACAATAAATTAACATAATACAACAAAAGGCAAGAAAATATCAAATTAATTGATGCAGATTAAACTTTTGACAATATACAACATCCATTCATAGTTAATACAAGAGAGGATGAGGGAAATTTTATCAAGTTAGAAAGGGCCATCAATAACAAAACCAAAGTCAGTATCAATTGAGTGGTAAAAAAAAAAGTGAAAACATATCCTCTGATATCAGACACATGTCCACTATCTCCACTTTTATCCAATATAGGAATAGGAGCTCTGTCTATAGCAATTAGAAATAAAGACAAATAAAAGTTATCCAAATTGGAAAACATGCCAAATTATCACTCTTTGCAGATGACATGATAATATAGATAGAAAACCCTACAGAGGGGCTGGAGAGATAGGATGGAGGTAGGATGCAGAAGGACGGTGGTTTGAATCCCAGCATTCCATATGGTCCCCCAGAGCCTGCCAGGGGCGATTTCTGAGCATTAAGCACTGCCAGGTATGACCCCAAAACAAAACAAACAAAAAACAAAAACAAAAAAACCTACAGAGTTTAATAAAGCTCCTGGAAACAATACAGCAAAGTAGCTGACTTCAAAATCAATATATAGATATACGTTTCACCCTTATATGCAAAATAGAAGAGAAAGAGATAAAATATTCATTAAATATCCATTAAAAATATCCCATTTAGGAAAGAAATACAAGGTGGAACAAGGAAAGCATATTCAACAAGGGATTTTGAAAAATCTGGTCAATTACTTGCAAAAAGAAAGTGAACTCAGACCTTTTTAACACCTTATACAAATGTCAAATTACAATATATCAAATTATAATAGATTAAATACATTGATATCATATCTGAAACCATAAGGCACATAGAGAAAATGTAGGCAGAACACTCTATCATATTGAAGCTATAGACATTTTCAAAAATGAAACACCACTGGCCAAGCAAGTGGAAGCAAAGATAAATAGAACTACATTAAACTAAGAGTTTTCTGCACCTCAGTGTCTAAAATTCAGACTACCTACAGAATAAGAGAAACTATTCACCCCAAAATCAATAAATATGCTCCACATCGATAATAATCAGGGAGTTGCTAATCAAAAACAATAATGAGGTATCATCTCACACCACAAAGACTGGAATACATCACAAAGACTAAGAACAACCAAGCAGTGAGTGCAGTTAGAGAAGGGGATACTAGAACAAAGATAATTGGAACTAATCGCTCTGGACAAGAACACAAAAGGCATCCCTCCATTAACAATAAAGCGAACCACAGTGTTAAAAAGGAAAAAGGGTGCAGGGAGAGAAGCAAAGTGTGTGCCCTAAAGACAGGCAGAGGGTGGGATTTAGGCGGGAAACTAGAGACATTGATGGTAGGATGGTGCACTGGTGAAGGATGGAACATATTAAATGACTAAAACCTAAAAATGAATAATTTTGTAACCATGATGCAAGTAATAATAATAATAATAATAATAACATAAACAATCAGTGCTGGTATAAATGCAGGGTGAAAGGAACTCTCATTCACTTCTTGTAGGAATGTAGACTGGTCCAATCTTTTTGAAAAATAATATAGCTATTTTTCAAAAAAACTAGAAATGAATCTATTATGCTGAGTGAAATAAGTCAGAGGAAGAGAGATGCAGAAGTTTCATTCATCTATGGGTTTTAACAAAAATGAAAGACATTTTTGCAATAATTCTCAGAGACAAGAGAGATGAGGGCTGGAAGGTGTAGCTCATGACATGAAGCTCACCACATAGAGTGATGAGTGCAGTTAGAGAAATAATTACACTGAGAACTATCCTAACAATGTGTATGAATGAGGGAAGTAGAAAGCCTGTCTCGAGTACAGGTGTGGGTGGGGTCGGGAGGAGGGAGATCTGGGAAATTGGTGGTGGGAATCTTGCACTGGTGAAGGGGGGTGTTCTTTCCATGACTGTAATCATATAACTACAATCATATTTGTAATCACGGTGTTTAAATAAAAACAATTTAACAATAAAAATAGGGAAAAAAAACTACAAATTTTGCATATATATGATCCAGCAATTCCACGCCTAGGAATAGCTCAAAAACACAATGCAGAAAAGCCCTCTGCATACTTATATTCATTGCAGCACTATTCACAAGAGTTAGAATCTGGAAACAACTCATGTGCCTGAGAACAAATGAGTGACTAAAGAACTTGATACAGGTCCACAATGTACCACATTGTGGGAAAATTAAGTCATGAAATTTGCTTATACATGGATGGATATAAATAATATTATATTGAGTTAAATGAGTGAGAAGAAGAAGAGGACTGACAAAGAATGATAAATTTATTTGTGGGATATAAGGGGGAAAGGCTAGCATATTAATAATATCAAAGACAATATAAATGAGACAGGAAGATAGTCCATGTACAAAGCTTTCCACAAATAGTGGGAGAGTTCAGTTTAGGCATAGAAGAGATCTCTGTGAGAATGATAGTTGGAACAGATTAGACTATACAAAACTGAGTGCTAAAAGGTGACAAAGTGATATGCAAGGAAAACCTTTACTATTGTTTACTAACAATAGTGCAAATGGCAGTGTCTAAAAGGAAAAAAAGAGAACCAGAAGTAAAATATGTGACCCAAAGGCAGGTAGGAAAGAATGTGGGAGAGAAACTTAAGGCATTAGTGGTGGGAAACATGCACTGGAGAAGGTGATCTACATTGTATGACTAAAAACTCAGTCATTAATACTCTGCATCTGTTAAAAATTGTATTATAATGTACACCTTGAAACCACAGTGTTGAGATAGAGTAATTAAAACAACTCTAATGATAACATGATACTATGATTTAAAAATCCCAAAACTCCACAAAACGCTTATAGAAACAATAATAGATTTGTTTTTGTAAATAAAGTGGCAGATGACAAAATTAATATGCAGAAATCCATAAATTTTTATATAAAAATAATGAAATAAAGATAAATAAAAATACCCTTCAGCACTTCAGGCTTGTTGCTGCCCCAAATTTTGTGCAGATAAACTAAATTTCTAAGATGCTTCATTTATCTTTTAATGTTTTATGGAGATTAACAAAAATAAGAGCCTAAACCGAAAGGTATTTTTAAAGTCAAGATATGTGAGAGCTCAAAAATAATTGTTCAGGAACAGCTGTCCATGTAGTATGACTGTAAAATCACCACCAATATAAAGTTATATAGGGAGAAGGGCCAGCTACATAAAGTTATATAGTGAAAAGAATGAGTAAGAAAAAGTTTAAGGAGCTCAAGAATGTATTAAAATGTAAAGAGCCTGGCCTAACAGATTAGAACTAAAACTCCATCCCTAATACTTCTCCAACACACAAAAGAAACAACATTCTAAACGATGAGATACTAAACCAGAATTTCTATATTACCTATATAAATAGATAAATAAAAAAGGATTATATTAATCCTGATATTCTTACGGGCAGTCATTTGAACTTTCAAGTATAAAATTAGTTTAAAAATTATTGGCATTGGGGATGGAGAAATAGTACAGCAGAGAAGTCTTGCATGACCTAGGTTAAATAAATGCCCAGTGTCCCATATGGTCTCCTGAACCCAAAAAAGTGATTCTTGAATGCTGAACCAAGAGTAATCCCTTATCATTGCCAGATGCAACCCAAAATTAATATAAAAATTAGTATAAAATTATTTTAAAGTAAAAACATTTTGACAAAAGACATTTGATAACATGTCATATAAAATTCCCTCATGAATAAAGCAGAACCACCAAAAAGAGTTGACTTATTCAGTTTTCTAAGTTTACTATTATTTCAGCTGCCATGGAGACAATATTGACTATTTATATTAGCATTAATTCCACACCCCAAATTCAGTTCCATATTACATATTTAGTTCCATATTACTAAATTAAGAATATAGACTTCCTTTTCTTTTCTCTGAGTCTTGCTACTGAGCATTCCTGCATATACATTTATGTTTATAAAAACACATAATAAAATTTTTTTGAAATTTTCATTCATTTAATCCCAGTGTTAGGTCAGATCTCCAACCACTGGACCCAAGTTAAAAATGGAAACCTTTTCTTCCTAACATTGCCAAACATAAAATGGGTGAAGTTGAGTATGTTAAGGAGAATAAAGAAAATAACAATATCTTTAAAGGAACTTAGAGTTTTGAGAACTCACTGTTTACCTCTACCAATGATACTAATGACATTAGAATAGGAGCAGCCTTATATAGCACTGTGTGTATCTATTATATATTTCATTCGTTAAAATTTATTTGGTTTCATGGAGCACTACTAAGCATTTAGCATTTCCTTTCCTAAATGAGATATCACATACTCCTGTTTCTACTTTGTTTGATTCTGTCCTTTTGCTAGATTATCCTTTTCTCCTCATTTCTAAATTTTTCTTGTCCTTAACCAGATTGATTTTTATCTGTGTGTTTGTATGTATATGTGTCTCTTTCTTTCTCAAGGTAAGTAGTCCCATTGCTTTAAGCATCTAATATATGGTGCTTATCTATTATCAAATACACAAACTTTATCCCTGTCTTTAGTTGAAACACACATATCAACAGATAACCTAATATTTGTTTTTGGATTTAAAAAATCTCAATTTTAGCTTTCCAAAATACTCTTTATGTGCTATATGCCTAGAATGGTCAATATCATTCTCATTTCCTTCTATGCACACCTCTTTACATTAATTACTCAAACTAAAGAAAACTTGAATGTCTCAGTTGATTCCTCTCAGTCATTCTCTTTGTATATTGATTTTAATATGCCACTCAATTTCCAGAAGCAAAAAAAATATTCCAAATCCTATTATATTGTACCAACTCCCCAAAACAATCTCCATCACACCTTTACCATTTATTGACTGGGCTAATGAATAGTCTCATAACTTATCTGCCTATTTCTGTTTCCCATTACTTCTTGCTCTCCACATTTACAATGCAAATGTGTTCACATTTACTATCCTGATTCCAGTGCTTGGTAGGAACTCACGTACACTGGGTTAAAAAGTTATAGGGTTTATGGCCAAAATACTGATTGTAAACACAGTTGCAAGAATCTGAAGGCAAAACTTGCTTAAGAGATAAGGGTCTGATATGCCTGAGCTCCCTCAGACATTCCTAATTCCTTTAGCTAACGTAGCATGCTGTCTGAAACACAACCCTCTATTAATCATCCCCAGGTTTCAGCAACGATGTTCTATCCTGCGTGCCCTGGATAACTGCTTCTTTGTATTGTAAAATTATAGTCTATAAAACCTATGAACAAGAGTCAGTTGAGGTTTCTTTACCTCTTAAGGAAGTAGCAATTAGTCCCTCTTTTCATGTAAACAATCAGCTTCAAGATTCATGTTTTATTCACTGGTATTGGAGAATTTCACATCAGGGATACAACAATGTTCTAAATTAAGTGCTACCCAAAGTCAGCCATTGATTTCCAGTTCTGAGCTCTACAGATACCTGCATACCTCCTCCCAATTATTAGCCCTTCTTCACTGTAACCTAGATTTATAATTTTTTTTCAATATTACTCCAAACAGGGGGAATGTTAGGCCACTTTCTATCATAGTCATTAATTTCCTTGCCTTAAAAATATGCATTTTTAAGGACTTGCTTTTTCTCAATTTCAAGCCTCTGGTGGGATTTACCTGTATACACTGATGCAAGAAGGCCAAAGGTGAGCATTAAAGAAATTAACTTGGGCACCTCTGGACATGACGCATGAAGTCTGGAAACCAGTGAGTTGCAGAGAAGGTCCAAAGAAGTCTGTAACTCTGGAAAGGATATACCAGTGATGCAAGGATGGTTCAACATATGCAAATCAATCAATACACCACATCAACTAAAAGACAAAAACCATCTGATCATATCAAGCAATCAATGCAGAGAAAGCATTTGACAAAATCTAACACCCATTTATGAAGAAAACACTCAGCAAAATAGAGTTGAAAGGTACCTTCCTCAAGATAGTTATAGCTCTCTATAAAAAGCCCACAGCCAACATTATTCTTAATGGTGAAAAACTGAAAGCATTTTGACTAAAGTCAGGCACTAGGCAAGGCTGTCCACTGTCTCCACTCTTATTCAACATAGTTCTAGAAGTCCTAGCAAAAGGAATCCAAATAAGGAAAGAGGAAGTCTCTATTTGCAGATTATATGATGATATACATCAAAAAACCAAAGAGGGCCGGAGCAATGATGCAGTGGTAGAATGTTTGCCTGGCATGAAGCTGACCCAGAATCCCATGTGGTCCCCCAAGCCAGGAACAATTTCTGAGTGCATAGCAAGGAGTAACTGCTGAGCATCACTGGGTGTGGCCCCTAAAATAAAAAAAAGTAAAATAAAATAAAATAACTAGTCCACAGAAAAGCTCCTAGAAACAATAACTAATACAACAATGTGGCTGGCTACCATGTCAATAAATAAAAGTCAATAGCATTCCTCTATACAAACAATGAAGCAGAGGAGAAAAAGATAAAGGAGTCAATACCATTTAAAATAGTGTCTAAAAATTCCAATACCTAGGAATCAACAAAACAAGAGAGGCAAAAGACCTGTACCATGGAACTTCAAATCACTTCAGAAAAAAAAATTGAAGAGGACCTAAGGAATTGGACAAGCATCCCATAGTCATGGGTAAGAAGAATCAACATCATTATAATGCCCATCTAGCCTAACCTACTATATAGATTCAATGCATCCCTATCCAAATTCAGACATCATTTTTAAGGACTTAGAACAATCATTTATAAAGTTCCTGGGGAACCACAAAATATCTAGGTTATACAAATTCATATTGAAACACAAGAAACTGGTTAGCATTTCTTTATCTAACCTGAATCTTTACTATAAAGCCATAGTGATTAAAAAAAAAGCATGGTACCAGAACAAAAACAGTCTCAGACCAATGGGTCAAAATAGAATATCCAGTGACATATCCCCAAATATATATGTATATTATATATACAACTAATATTTGACAAAGTAGCCAAAAATTTAAAATGGAACAAAGACAGTCTCTTCAACAAATAGTGTTGGAAAAAAAAACAGGCTAACCACCCATAAGAAATTAAAGATTGATCCATACCTCACACCTTACCCAAAAGTCAACACAAAATAGGTTAAAGTTTTTTAAATCAAACCCAAATCTATAAAATTAATTGAGGAAAACATAGGCAGAACACTCCAAGACTTATACCTCATTAATTTATTTGATAGAATGGCAAGAGCTATAACATCAAACCTAAATACATGGGAATATATCAAATTAAAAAGTTTCTGTATGGCAAAAGAAACACAGGCTAAAGCTTGAAGACAGCTAATGGAATGGAAAACTTTTTCCACTCAATACATGAAAACATTGATATCTAGAACATACAAAGCATTCACAAAGGTCAGTTCACAAACCTTAAAAAAAGGGGTCGGATAGATGATAGATGATAGATAGATATAGATAGATAGATAGATAAATAGATAGATAGATAGATAGATAGATAGATAGATAGATAGATAGATAGATAGATAGATAGATAGATAGATAGATAGCACAGTGATAGGGCATTTGCCTTGTGCACAGCAGATTCATGACAGAAGATGGTTCAATCCTGGCATTCCATATGGTCTCCCAAGCCTGCCAGGAATGATTTCTGAGTGTAGAGCTAGGAGTAACTCCTGAGCACTGCCTGGTGTGGAAAAAAAAACATAGAAAAATAGGGAAAAATGAATAGACACTTCTTTGAGGAAGACCAACAGGTAGACAATAGACACATGAAAACATTTTCACTTTAAATAATCATTAGGTAAATCCAAATCAAAACAATAATAAGGTACCACCTTACAGCAGTGAAGATGGAACACATCAAAAATAATGGGACCAATATCTGTTGGCAGGTATGCTGTAAGAAAGGATCTCTCACCTACTGTGGTTGGAAATGTGGAAATGCTGCCTGTTCCAACCACTATGGAAAACAAACTTGACCTGTCATAAGACCCAACAATCCCATTCCTGCCTATCTATTCCCAAGATAGACAGACATCCAAAAGTATGTATGCACAACACTATTCATTGTAGCACTCAGTACAATAACCAAGAATTGGAATCAACCTATGTCCAACAACTGATGAATGGATTACAAAATGTGGTATACACCATGGAGCAGTAAGAAATGATATCATCATGTAATATGTAACAAGATGATGGAACTAGAAAATATTATATTAAATTATATTGAATTAAATGAAGCCAGAAGAAAAATAATAAATACAGAATTATATCACTGATACGTGACATTAGAATAACTCCAGTGGTTTAAATTGTAGATACACCAAAACACCTTAGATGCTAGGATATAGTGAGAAGTGATCAAATCAAGTGGAGGAGGGGAAATACAAAGCCTTTACTCTCTCTTTTGTGTGTGTGTGTATGTGTGTGTGTGTGTGTGTGTGTGGTTTTTGGGTCACACCCAGTAGTGCTCAGGGGTTACTCCTGGCTCCATGCTCAGAAATTGCTCCTGGCAGGCACGGGGGACCATATGGGACGCCGGGATTCGAATTGATGACCTTCTGAATGAAAGGCAAACGCCTTACCTCCATGCTCTCTCTCCAGCTCTGCCTTTACTCTCTTTTATCCTACAAAGAAACCTGCAACAATGGAACCAACAGTTTAGATAAAACAGGTGTTCAATCAACCTCACACTACAAATGTTCTAATGTTTTTATCCACAGAATCAGGTGCAGAACATGATTGGAAGCCAGGGACACCCGCTGCAGTCCTTACTATCAGTATGTTTTAATGCTTAAATTTTATTATGTATAAAATAACTCTTCGACTTATTTTTCCACAGAGGTTCTTGTAGTTATAGGTTGGAAACCTAACTTTGCAATTCAGTGCTCTATTAAAATACACTTAATATATAGTGCTCATTATGACAATGTCTTGATAAAATACTTCAATTTATCCATTTCCTTTTGATTATATCCTCTACTGTTCCCTAAAGCTTATGGCCACTGAGAACACTGAAATAGACAATTGCATACCATAGACTTATGTTATAAGACCCACTTATTAAGTATGTTTTTGCAATTACTATTATCCCTTTTCTTTTTTTCCTTATTTTTCTTCTCTCCTTTTTTCATCTTTATCAATTCAAGCTATGGTACAATTATATCATAATGCCTACACTGGCCATTTCTTTTCAGGAAAGGAACCTCAATGCATAAGACACAGTGGAAGATACAATATAGAATAGAATCCTCTTATAGAGGAGATTCTATGATAGACTCCTCACTAACGTATTGCTTAGTACTCTAGTTGTTAAAATTATGCTTATTCTAAAATGCTCCATGCACAAATATAACCCTGAAAGCTTCATTTAGCAAAGTTCACCTCCTGCCATTTATGAAGTGCCAAGAAATTGGGAAACGTTTTCCCTCTCAGGTACCAATCCAATTTTTTCCTATCTTTTTTTTTCATTCCTAAGCTATTTTATTTCTTTTCTTAATTCAATTAATTCTTAGTGCTACAACTCATGCCATAAGTGTCAGGCTTCCAACTACAATCTATGAATAAATCTCTGATGTCTGTTATAAGTGGCATGAGTTTATTTGCAGTGGCCTCCTCTGTTTGCCTAATATATACTGTAAACAAGCCACTGTAAACTATAAACACTGTAAACAACTATATTGTATATAGTCTCTTTTATATATTATCCCTACCGCATTCAGAACTTCTTATATCCTCTCACCCCCTCAGTCCTGATCCATTATCTCTACTGATGTTCCCTCTTTACCCTCAGTTTTTAATTTATTAGGAACCAAGACTGATCCCCTAGTCCAATAAGCCACCATCCAGCTCTCAAAGTAAAAGGATACCTTCTCAGCCCCACGTATCTTGCCCCAGCAAGAAGCTGAAACCACCATACGTGTTGACTCATTCTATACTACCTTTTTCTCACATACACCCACAACATGGACTGGTGCAGGCTACCGGATTCAGCTCTAGAAGTACACCCAGTTTGAAGACACTACCCAAACACTTACTGCTACAAATCGTTTGTCAGACTCAATAAGACCACAGTGTGACAAAAATGTGCCCTGGATCCTAAAATCTATGAAAAATCCAGGATCATCAATTACAGAAGACTGAGTACACCAACCATGGTGGAGCAGAACTTCTGGAACCATAAAAAAGACTCTATTCTAGACTTTGTCCTAGGACCTGTGCAAAAAAACAAGATATCTAATTACAGAATACTGTCTTTGACAACCACAACTAAGCTGAGCATTTCCTAGCACCATAAAAAGACTTTGGGGTTCAACAATGAATATGTCCAGAGCCTGTAGTTTATCCCATGACAGTATGCTTCAAGGGTGGAGAAACCCTGTATTTCTTAGACCAAGGGAATTTCCTTTCTAATTCCCCCAATACTGCCTATGCAAAAATAAAAAAAAAATCGCCACACCTTGTGTAAGGGGGATGGGTACACAGATGATGGGATAGTGTGGAAATTATGTGCATCGAAAACCATCATCAATAGTACTGTAAATCATAGAATCTTAAATAAAAGTTTTTTTAATTAAGCAGGGTATCATTTAAATATTGAATATTGTAATTTTAAAGTGAAACATTAGAACCACTATGAAAGTATTCAAAACACTCCCCTTGAACTCTGTTTTTTTCAATTTGTCTTCCTTAGAAATATGTTGCTTTTTGGGAGAATTCTCACATGCTTTTCTTTCTGCCTAAAAGTTCTTTACCCTGATCTAGCTTTATCTTTCCCAGGCTACCCTTTACTCACACATCCAGTGTCCAATTGGTTTGTTTCTTAATATGTACATGCTTTCCTGGTCCCAGAGCAAATGAGTAAGGAGACTCACCTATGAAATCCTGTAGTATGTTGAACTTCCCTCTTCCATATGTATTACCAACATCCAGGGTTCTGTTGGAGTATTCATTTTTTACCTTAAATATGTAAGACTTCACCCTTAATCACTATGCCTTCCCTATTACATAGCAAAAAACCACCTGAGCAGTAATAACTTCTGGATAGGTTCTATTCCCCAATCTATTCTCTACACTTAGGGGTGGTTCTAAGTTTTCAATAAAGATTGCAATCTTGGCAGGCCTCTCTCTCTCTCTTTCTACATGATAGAAAGGTCCCAAAGCTATGATTCTTTTTTTTAATATTTTTTATTTAAGCACCTTGATTACAAACATGATTGTAGATGTGTTTCAGTCATATAAGGAATACCCTTCTTCACCAGTGCAACATTCCCAACACCAATGACCCCATCAATCTTCCCCCACCTGTATTTGAGACAGGCATTCTACTTCTCTCCTTCATTAACATTGTTGTGATAGTTGTCAGTGTAGTTATTTCTCTAACTTCACTCACCACTCTTTGTGGTGAGTTTCATATTGGGAGTGGGTCGTTCCAGCCCTCATCTCAATTGTCTCTGGGCATTATTACAATAATGTCTTTTGTTCTCTCTAAAGTCCGGTTTGAATAGTTTCCTGCAGCAGCCAGCTCCAGATCCACTTACCCTCTCCCTCTGGGATTGGGGCATGAGGATTTATCCACACTTCCACATGGTTCTATTTGCTGCTTCTCTTTAAACTGAATCTGTTTTAAAAGCCTTATAGGCTGGAACTTACTCTCTTCAGAAACACATATGTTGAAGCAACATATCAAGCTCTTCATTCAAACTCACTATCCTTACCACAGTATCCGTCTTTTCCACAATAAATCAGGAGGCTATGGTTAAGCACCATTCTATCATGAGCACAAGAGTGCACCTGAGCATCAGATGGAGGAACTTTTAAACACCAAGCCGAAGTAGACCCTAGCACTGCTGAGTGTATTCAAAAATAAAGCAACAAGCAAATAAAGCAAAAGGCCAGCACAAGCCAACATTTATTTATTTATTTATGCCAATGGCATATAGCATAGGCATTACAGCTATTTTCTGTACTATATCATACCTGGAACATAAAAAAAACATCAAATAAAACTTTCGCCCTCCAACATTTTTATCTAATCTATAAAAATTCTCATCTTACATTCACTATCCCTATTTTCTAAGAATACAAATAGTGATGGGGAGAGCTTTCATGTCCAAATAAAATCAGAAAGTGACATGAAAACAACTTTGGTTTTAAGATCAACAATATTTACTAGACATAATCAATTCCAATTTAGGATGTAAGGCAATGTTTGTAGGATTCTGAAAATGTGTGATATTCAATGAACTGATTTATATTAAATTTCAAGCTAAGGACTCTTAAATCAACATGCTAACAGTGCTAGCTAGTGAAAGTGTAGGGACAGTGTGGCTTGCCATGGCTGAAAGAAACCCAAAAGCTGTGAGTGAAGGATGGTTGCAGGGTCAGGACTGCCAAGGCCTCAATGTAAACACAGGTGTGTGGGAAGGAGAGAAAGGTTTCTCCCATTGAACAGCTAAAGAAACACGGCAGTCACGCTGGGGAGTCTGAATGCTCAATTTTGAAAACAGACTATTTCTGCAAAATAGATACATTTGATTTCCCATGTTAGCACATTCTTAACTTAAATAGTTCATGAAGCACACCTGAACCTCATATCAGTGTTTTATATGGAAAAATTAAGCGATTGAAAAGCTGATCTTTCCCTCCCCCCTTCCACCCACTGCTGAGTAAAAGTAGTTTGAAGTTATTACCACCTCATTTTCTGGCATTTAGCAAGGATTCTTTTTATGGTCACATGAAATAAATGCCACAAGAGGATTTTTTCGTGCCAAAATCTATAAAATGACATGACAGTGTTTTTCAAAGGCATAGCAAAATATACCACACTATAAATGTGTTTATTAATATAAATATTTGTTCATGGTTTGTTTGGGGAAAATTTGTTGTACTTTTTCAGGTGTTTTGCTTTTGTAGTGTTTTTATTGATTTATTTTGCTTTTAAGTTTGTTATTTGTTTTGGGGAGGATAGTTTAGTTTTTGGACACTTCTCTTATGGAATTATTAAACCATGTATAATAAATAACCTCTATTTATTAAGCCAACTATTATGAACAGAGATTCTGGTTCATATTTTAGTTGAACAATATTAAGTATATGAAAATAAAAAGATATATCCCCCTTAGCAGAAAAAAATTTGTATATTCAATGAACTAATGCACAGAAAATATTATATGCAAGATAATTATAACAGCAAATATTACCATTTTGTAACTAAGTCACTTATTTCATTTAGAATCAAATTAATACTCGCTGTTGTTGATCCACCCCTGGTGTGCTCAGAAATCACTCCTGGCCATACATGCAGGATCACACGGTGCTAAGGATTTCACCCAGATTAGCCGCATGCACGGCACACATCCTACCCACACTCTTCAATCCAAGAATCTAATTTATCTTGATATAGTTTTCATAATGAATAACTATGAAATTAGTAATCACAAGATGCAAATAAATGTGTTTATAATCGATTTCTCAGATCAAATATTACTCTCATATCTGTTAAATTTTTTCATTTTGAACATTACTCTTTAGTATATTTATGTTAGACAAAAGGTAGCAGTCTGGATAAAATGTCTTACTCACCAAGCTGTTATTTCTGATTCACAAAAGAACAGGTTTTAAGTCAACCCAACAACTCTCTTGAAATAACTGTCATAACCAATTAAAAATTTAGAAAACAAAAATGGGTGTGAACTTTTGTTTTGGTTTTTGTTTGGTACTGCCAGTACTCAGGGCTACTTTTTGCTTTGCTACCAGTAATTATCCCTAGATGGTCTTGGAGAAAAATATTTTATTGCTGGGGATTATTCATTATATTATTTATTGCTGGCTTCATGCAAGAAAACATTCTACTTGCTATACTATTTAGCTTTTGTCCTTGAACTTATTTTTGAGGACATATATGTTAGTAATCTAGCAACTATGATATTTTAATAAAGTGTAAGAGGGACACATTTTGGGGTTCAGGAGACAACCTAAGTGGTACATCACATCCCTACCATGTGCAAGACCCTAAATTTAATCCATTCCATCACATCATCTCTTTAGCTCCATCATTACTTGATCTGTCCAGTAATAGCTGTGATGGCCTCTAAGTCTCACACAGCCCATAGGCCTAAACCTAAAACTTCAGATTCCCCCCCTTTCTGTACTCCTAAATGGTGAGTTTCCTGATATGTTTCCATTTGAGTAGATACCTATATATAATTAATACAAAATTTTCATTTTTATATTAATCACGAAACAAATTTATTTTCTTTTTTTATCTTTATTTAAACACCGTGATTACAAACATGATTATAGTTGTATGATTACAGTCATGTAAAGAACACCCCCTTCACCGGTGCAACATTCCCACCACCAATTTCCCAGATCTCCCTCCTCCCAACCCCCCTACACCTGTACTCGAGACAGGCTTTCTACTTCCCTCATTCATTCACATTGTTATGATAGTTTTCAGTGTAGTCATCTCTCCAACTGCACTCATCACTCTGTGTGATGAGCTTCATATCCTGAGCTGCACATACCAGCCCTCATCTCTCTTGTCTCTGAGATACTGTTAAAAATGTCCTTCATTTTTCTTAAAGCCCATAGATGAGTGAAACCATTCTGCGTCTTTCTCTCTCCCTCTGACTTACTTCACTCAGCATAATAGATTCCATGTACATCCATGTATAGGAAAATTTCATGACTTCATACAAATTTATTTTCTAAAATTACTAAACTTTGTTCTCAAAGGCAAGATATTCTGGTACAAAACTAAAAAGAAAAGAAAGGAAAATGGAAATAGAGTATCTCTATATAAACTATCAAAATTTTTAAAGTAAAAGAATTTTATTTTAATTTTTACATACTATGAGGCAAAGCAAAACTCACTCATACAAAGTAAAAATATAACATTCACTTCACATTTTGTTTAATTTATAACATTCTTTGTATGCTCAGGTTTATGTAAAAAGACAAAAATCACAAACTTTTAGTATTTAGTTTATGGACAAAGAGTGAGAAACCAAAAACCTATATCATTTTTATAAATGCATTGCAAAAACAATGCAAAAAAAAATCGCAGAAACTCTACTTAACTTAGTTAACTGCCAAACAAATGCAAAAGAACTTGGTGAATCTGTACTTCCTAAATTCCCCAACCTATGCCTTCCACTATCTCAGCTCTTTGACCAGCTATACAAATATATTTAATTCTCAAAGAAGGCAAATAAAGCTGCAAGAAAAAAAATCATAGGTACAATGGTCTGATAGCTCTGGAAACCTCAAGAGAGGGTGAATTTTCTCTTGAGAATTCTGGGGTCTTCTTAGAGTCTAAGCATTTATAATTACCTTTTGCCACTATACTTTTGGAAGTTCTGATAGCCAGAACAATAATTCACAGCCATGCCATGTCATGTTAGTTCATTGTACCAGCTCTACAATTCCTGGACTGTTTATCCATGCTACACCTTCAACTTATTCAATACTGACATTTCAATAGGAACACGCCAAATTATATATTAAATTGTCATAGACATCACTTAAGCACAACAACAAAGCCAATAACACAGAATGCTCAGCTAGCAACATACAGCTTAAAAACCTTCAATGACTTAAAGACCCTATTGTGAAATATAAAGTTTTTACAAAACTTTTTTAGTAAAAGAAATAAAATTTTGTAACTATATTAAAGCTTAGATGTAACAAGAAATGTTAAGTAAGTTGTCTATCTCAGCCTTCGGACAAGCTTGGGAAAAATGAGAGACTGGGGACAATGCAAAAAAAAAAAATAATGGTAGGATTAATGTTGGAATACTGAATGTCATAAATAACTGTTATGAGAAACTTTGTAAACTGTGGTGTTTAAATAAATGTTTAATTTTAAAATTTAATAGAAATTGTAAATGTTTAAATAGAATTTAAAATAAAAACCTCTCTAAATATAAACATGACCACAGAGATCACAGAGTCTTACCTTTAGCTTTCTTCACTAGTTCATTTAGTCTCTCAAGACCACACCTCATCTACCTGACTCATATGTCAGCGCTTTTCTTAGGGCTGTGATATTTCAGCAAAGCAACATGGTGAGGTCTATATTAAAAAGGTCTATATTAAAAGCAATTAGTTGCCATGATACGGCTTAAGTCTAACCTTAGAAGTAAGTCAGAATCCAACAGCTCAATACTGAACAGAGTCAGCAGGAGAGTGTGCAGGACATGCTTTCCTCACCCACAGTAAAGTGACCCATGTGTCATATGACCCATATGTCAGATATGGATACTATAAGCCAAAGTTCCAAAGCAGAGGCCACTAAAGTGGCCAAAAGGTAATCTCCCACCTGTAATAGATTTCTCTCAGATATCTTCCTGGCAGTGTGCAGGAAAATGAAGATGAAGTGGAAAATACATATCCCCAGATTACAATAGTAAAGGTAGTAGAGCAGAAAAGAGCCCTACAATAGGTAGTGGCAAAGAATGTAGTACTGAGGAATCAATCTGATACAACACATATATAATATCTCTGAAAATAACTTCAAATGGGGGAGAAAAATGGACAGAATTTGATAAAGAAGAAATAGAAATGGCCAAAAGGCACATGAAAAAGTGCTCTACATTACAGGGAGATGCAAATCAAAACAACTATGAGGTACCATTTCACACCACAGAGATTGGCACACATCACAAAGAATGAGAACAAGCAGTGTTGGCGGGGATGTGGAGAAAAAGAAACTCTTATTCACTGCTGGTGGGAATGCTGTCTAGTTCAACCTTTAGGGAAAGCGATATGGAGATTCCTCCAAAAAACTGGAAATTTAGCTCCCATATGATCCAGCTATACCACTCCTAGGAATATACCCTAGGAACACAAAAATGCAATACAAAAATCCCTTCCTTACACCTATATTCATTGCAGCACTATTTACTATAGCAAGATTCTGGAAACAAGCAAGATGCCCTTTAAGTGCTCTTTAGCAATTAAATGTAATTTGGGCTTATATTATTAAATAAGTGTACAAAACTACTAGCCAGTCACCCAAGCAATACCACAGCAGTATGGCATTTGCCTTTCATGTGGCTGATTCAGGACAGACCTCAGTTCTATCCTGGTGTCCTATGTGGTCCCCTAAGCCACGAGCAATTTCTGAGTACAAAGCCAGAAGTAACCCCTGAGCATCACCTGGTGTGGCCCCAAACAAACAAACAAACAAACAAACAAAGAATACAAGCTTATAGTTGTCTATTAATTAAAGAGGCAGTGATAATTAAGGGAATTTACTTATTTTCTTAGCAATCGGAAACATATTATGAATCGAAAATATTACTGGATACTACCAGAGATTTCTCATTGTCGTTGTACATAAGAAAACATGATTGCAATAACGTTAACATTTTTTTTATTTTAAACACTTAGCAGACCTCCCCAGTACCAAATTGCCCTCTGTCAATGTTCCCACATCACTTTTAGCTTAGTTCACCACCACCACCACCACCACCACAACCTCCTCACTTAGTAATCTCAATTTTGTATTACCAGGTCAATGATTTGTTATTCATTGTTCAATACTTTCTACTTCCTTGTTTTTTTTTTCTCGCTATACTATGGAGGATTTTTAGATCATCTGGTAATTATTCTTATCATTTTGATTTATTTGCTTAATATGCTACCCTCCAGTTCTCTCTAAAGTTAGCAAACTGCATGATATCATCTTTTCTTATAGCTGAATTGACCACAACTTCTTTATCTGTGTATCTATCACTGAACATTTGGGTTGCTTTACTATCCTGGCTATTATACTAACTGTTGCGAATAACATAGGCATGCACATATATTTTTGAATTAATATTTTTATATTTGGTTGTAGATGCCAAGAAATGGAATAATGGAAGTATGGGACTTCTTTGATTAAGTTATGAAGACTATGTACAGTGTTTTCCACCAAGACTGAACTATGCAGTGGATGAGTACTCCTTTACTTTCATAACCTTAGTTTTTTCCATTCTTTTTAATATATCCTCTTTCTACAGGTTTGACTTTATAGTTCATTGATAACATCCTTTACCACTTTATGGGGACAAATCCTCTACCACAAAATTTATGGGGCCAAATTAATTTGGATTTATAGAACAAATTTAGCTGGGGGCACAGAGATAAGATGGGAACAGTGTGCTTGCCTTGCGTGTGGCTTGTCCTGGTTTGATCCCAGCACCACATCTGCTCCTCCAATGTCCACAACAAAAAAGACCTTGAGCTCAGAGCCAAAAGTATCCTCTGGACTCAGCTTTGTGTGTCCCCAAAACAAAACATTAAAAACCAAACAGAAATAGGACTTAGTAAAATAATCACTCTATTTACTATGAGAAGTGCCAACGTTTTAGCACTCCCAGTGCTATCTAGTGTGTGCTTTCTGTTTTGCAGCATTCATATCACATAGAATTTGTTAGAAATAATATTTGAGGATACATCTCATATCTACTGAATTAGAAGATGATAGAAGAGACCCCATTGAATATTTACTTCTTATAAGACACATAAAAAAAGAAATATATTTATGTGAAAGTTTTTTTTTAATAGTGCAGAAAAAGGGGAGTCTACAGAGCTAGTAATAGAGTCACGGTGCTTACCACATACACGGCCAATCTTTTTGATTGGTTTAGTTTTATCTTTGATTACATGAATATTTCCAGGGAATGATTCCTGAGCACAAAATGAAGAATAAATCCTGAGCACTCTCTGATATGACAATTCACCCCCTCTTTCCATAAAGTAATTGTGCTAGTCTTACTTAAAAATAGAGTTCTAGAGTATGCAGTGGTAACATTTATACAGTAAAACATGTAATATCTTTTTTCCTAATTAAAATTATTCCATTTCTACTTTAGATAATCGCATTATTTTATAATGTTTTCTTTTTTTGAGAACTCAGAAAGAATGGTCAGAAATTCTGAAGGAGCTGCTGTGTCAATATTCTGTCAATTACACTTAATGGCTCAATGCTAGAGCCCATTGATGTATTGCTTAGACCTTGGAGTTTTCAGGTTATGGGATCCGCCTCAGAATATCAGTATGTTGACAGGGACTTAACTTGTAATTTTTCACATTCAAAATATATAGCCCTGATCTCTCAGCTATTAAGTTCCTTGCTTCTCAGAACCCAATAGGAAACCCAGTGGAATCAACTATGTATTATATAGCATATTTAACTTTTCTCCAATACTATATTTACATGTGAATCTATTTATTTTCCATAGCTCTTATCAATTATTTTGTATTTATTATATGTTATTTTACTTTTTTATTTGAGTTTTGGGACCCATTGAGCAATGCTCAATAGTTACTTCTGACTGCACTCAGGAATTACTCCTGGAAATGCTCAAGAGGCTATATGGGGTGCCGGGGTTTGAATCTGGTCAAACACAGGCAATGCAAGAACCTTACTTACTGTACTATTGCCCTGACCATTATTGTAATTTCATATTAAATATATTTTTATTTAAAGCATTGGATTTATAAAGTCATTTATAGTTAATGTTTAGGCATAAAACATTTCAGCAACAACCCTACTACTCATGTTAATCTCCTTTCACCAATTTTCCCAGAGTCCATCCCTGATCTCCCCACTTCTCATCATAGCCTGCCTATTGCAATGTTTATTCTTATAAGCCCACTCATATTTATGCTTTGGTTTCAACTAAAGGAAAGAAGAAAATGACCAGCATATAATTTTATTTAGTAAATAATTTAGGACGGTTTTAATATAAGGGAAGTCTGTCCTATATGGAAGAGAAGATACAACTATGTTTTCTTTTTGATCATCAGCCTTCTGATCTCTAGATTGTGATTTATTAAATACTTTTTAATGAGCCAGAGTGATAATACAGTGAGTAGAGCATTTGCCTTGAACATGGCCTAACCTGGTTCGATCCCTGGCATCCCATATGGTCATCTGTTTCTGCCAGGAATAATTTCTGAGTGCAGAGCCAGGAGAAACCCCTTAACAGAACAGGGTATGGCCCTCCAAAAACAAACAGAAAAAAATGCTTTCACAATAAAATTTTGGGGAAAAAAAAACTCAGGCATGCTGAAGTTACTCCAGGCAAAACAGTATCTTTTTCATTCTTTTGTTTTGGATTTCTTGCTATAATTGATCTTTGGTTTGTTTTTAGTTTTTGGAGACATACTCAGAGAAATTCGTGTCTCTGAGTTCAGGAATCACTTCTGGATGGCATAGGGGACTTTACGGGACGCTGAGGATTAAACTTAGGTTGGCCACATGCAAGGCAAACATGCTACCCATCGTGCTACAACTCTGGCCCTTCCTGCTCTATCTGGTCCAAATGTAGCCCACAAGTAGAATGATAGGACATCCAGTTTGGCTGAGAGGAACAACTGTGTTGGACATGAATGCCAAGTCCCCAGTTCTTTTTGTTTATTGTTCTTCCAAAAGCACATAAAAAAATGCTCCTCATCACTGACCATCAGGGTGATGCAAATCAAAGCAACAATGAGATACCATCTCACACCACAGAGATTGGCACACATCACAAAGAATGTAAACAATCAGTGCTGGTGGGGATTGGAGAGAAGGAACTCTTATCCACTGCTAGTGCGAATGCTGTCTAGTCCAACCACTATGTAAAGCGATATGGAGATTCCTCCAAAAACTGGAAATTGAGCTCAAATTCAACCCAGATATTCCACTCTTAGGAATATACCCTACAAATACAAGAATACAATACAAAAACCCCTTCCTCACACCTATATTTATTGCAGCAGTATTCACAATAGCCATGCTCTAAAAACAACCAAGATGCCCTTCAACAGACGAATGGCTAAAGAAACTGTGGTGGATATACATAATGAAATATTATGCAGCCATCAGGAGAGATGAAGTCATAAAATTTTCCTATACATGGATGTACATGGAGTCTATCATACTGAGTGAAATAAGTCAAAGAGATTGTGAGAACAGGTACGTAATCAACCTTCTACAATAATGGCCCATTATAATCCTGTAGAGATCGTATACAGGAACACAGGTAAAGAATACCACGGCAAACCACTGACTCCAATGGAAACATCCCATAACACTACGTATTAATGCCTCTATCTTACTATATTTAAAATAACCTCTCAGCTTTTCTGTCCACAGGCGTTCTTGGATACAAAGGGCTGACAAACTAAGATGGCAGCTCAGGATACCACACGAGATACCATACTCAGTTTGCACTACGAGACGGCCCTGAGAAAACTCTTTAACATACACTTATATCTCTAGGTTTACCTTCTTTTAGGGTTTCAAGCACGTGACCAGTCAGACCACCGAAGCAGTAACAGCGACGTACAGACCCAAACTACATGCTCTATTCACTGAACACGTTCAAGCAAACCAGCATTCCCTTGCTATTCTCTCCTCTCTTCTCACCACTTTCTTGGTTATTTTTTTCTTTTCTATTCTTTTCTTTACTTTCTATCCTTTCTCTTCTCCCTTTCTTTCTAATGTATTTTTCTCTTTTCTCCCTCCCTACCCCTTCCATACACCTTACCCTTTCCCCCCTCTGGAAATCCAACTATCACTCCACCCCTCAATCCCATCCAGACTTCCCGCTATATTAAAACACTTCACCCTCAGTCCTTAATCTATTAGGCAACAAGATCGACCTCCTACCCCAACGAACCAGTACCCAGCACCCAAGAGAAGGGACACCCAGTCAAGCCCACACCTCGTCCCGGGCAAGAAAAGACAGCCAACTCCCCTGCGGACTTATGCTGCGAGGCCCTCCCTACCAACTCCCCCTAACGTGGACTGTTTCTTGAAACCCGACCTAGGTCCAAAAGTATCCCCAATGCAAGAACTCTTCAAAGACCTCCCTGCCGCAAATTTTTACCAACCTGAAGAAGGTCAGGGGATGTGATAGAAAGATGCCTGGGAACCCACACATCACAAGAAAAACCCAAAAGACAATGGGAAAAACTGTACTTCCAACATTGGCATAAGACCTGTAATACACCACCTCGTTACCTGCTCTCCCCCAAATGTAAGGTAGTCTTTTGCACCACTTTGGTCCTTTAAAAAAACTTCGCTAACTCATTTTAGTTCTTTTTTTTTCTCTTAAATTTATTTATTTATTTTTTTAAATGTTGGTCCTATATATACATTTGCGAGCACATACATTTTTATTTATTTTATTTTATTATTATTATTTTTTTTTATCATTTTTGGGTATGTGACCTGTGTCTGTTATCCCCTCTGTCCACCCCCATCCACACCAACAATACAATGTAGCTCCACCTCCCGCTGCAAAGACACACTAAATAATGGGGAAATCTTACATATAAAAAAAAGAGCTCTTATCTACTAGAGATAGGAACTCATAGTTGTTTACAATACAGGGATATCTCCTACCTTGAAAATACGTCATGTGGAATCACTTAGACCTCAGATGATTAGATACCATTCATCCAGCCTTGAACCCTGCACCCCAGACATAGAATTGGCACAGCTCTTCACAACAACTGCAGGAAACAAACTCCATCCGGGACAGCCTTAATACTGCGGGGTCAACGACAAGGGCCAGCTCTAACATGATATCCTGACAAAGAGGAAAATGTGAACAACTTGACCTTAGAGCAGATTAGCCTACCTTACCAGCTAACGACAAGACAAAACCAGAAGACTCGGCACCCTTTGGTAGGTCCAAAAGCCAAGATCGTGACTTACAGATGACTGGCTACTAGAACCACGACCAGACAGTATACATCTTGGGACCAATAAAAAAGCCCTAGTTTAGGGTTTGAACTATGACTTGCACAATGATCATGATCCCCAGTCCCAAAGGTCTGACAGAGACAACTGCAACAGAATGGGCCTTCTGGAAGCACAAAGAAAGACGCTAACCTAGGTGCCATCCTAGGTTCAGTGCAAAGACCAAGGTCACCAACCACAGAATAAGGACTAAAACGACACTGAGTTAACAGAACCGCTAGAACCACAAAGACTGACTTCACCATAAGTCCTACCTCAGGATCTGTGCAGATACTGAGACCTCTAAACACAGAGCTCTGAATGTATCACCCTGGACAGAACAGAAGTCTTCCACACACCAAAAAACACCACCGGGAGAATAAATGATCCTGAGCAAAGTCTAGAGCTGATCCCATGACAGTAAACTCCAAGGACGGAGAAACCCCATATTTCTTAGGCCAAGTGAATTCCTTTTCGAATGAAACCAATATTTACTGTGCCAGGGCAGGAGGGGAAAAAACAAAAATACAAAAACCACAAAACCTTGGTATTATATATATACATACATACATATATATATATATATATATATATATATATATATATATATATATATATATATATATATATAATCTTTTACCTTCATTTATTATTGTTATTATTATTTTTATTTACCTATCTATTTTGGTCGAGTTCTCTGTTTGGGTGTGATTATTGAAATCGTTGTCCCCAATTATACTTATTTTTTCTATTCTTTTCTTTTCCTTCGTTATGTGCTATGCCATGTTTCTTATTTCAAGACCATGGCATGTTTTTGGTTTGTTTGTTTGTTTTTGTTTTTTTTGTTTGTTTGTTTTGCTTTGTTTTTCGTCTGTTTTTTGTGGTGCTTATCGATATAGCTGGAGTCCTCACTGGATAATTGACACTTTTTTTTGGTACTGGTGGAGTGTTTCACCTTCTTTCTCTCCTTCATCTCCCAAATCGATGATGAGAGCCTCTAGAAGGATCCCACCCATTTTGGGAGTATTAGACTCTTACCCCGGTTTATTTATCTTCTCCTTTTCAGGCAAAACCACGCAACTTGAACTAGCTAGTCCTGCCTACAGTTAGAGGGGGAGATAAGGGAGGCATCAAGACCAAACAGGTGCAAGACTACTAAGTAGTGGGTTGGATACAGAGGGGACCACATATTCTAGCCGCCCTGGGGGTGAGGGAAGAGGAAATGGGAGGTAGGACAAAAACGGAGGGGTAGGGAGGACAATTTGGGGATGGGAATCCCCCCTGATTTTATGTAAATATGTACCTAAAATGTTATTGTCAACAATATGTAAGACACTATGATCAAAATAAAAATTATATTAAAAAAAGAATATAATTTAGAAATACTTATTAAATCTAAGGTTTCAATAAACAGGAGCTAGAATCAATAATCCTAATACAATAAAAGCATTTTTTCTACAAAAAAAAAGGGGTCTTTAATCCATTTTGGTTTGACTTTTGTTCAGTGTGTTAGAAATAGGTCTTAGTTCATTTTTTTTCTTTGCATGTTTTCCCAAAACTACTTGTTGAAGTGCTTTTCCTTGCTCCACTTCATATTTTTATTCTTTTATCAAAGATAAACTGATCATACACTTGAGGGTCTGTCTCAGGATATTTAGTACTATCCATTGATCTGAGAGCTGTTTCTATTCTAGTTCCATGCTGTTTTGACTACTACCACTTTGGTAGTAAAGTTTGAAATTGGAGAAATAATGCCTCCACTTTTGTTTTCCCAAGGATTGCATTTGCTATTCTGAGGAGGGGGTCATTTCCATGTGCCCTCTTTTATTTTTTGAATTAGTGCTTTGTATATTTCTTTGTATAGGTCTTTAATATGTTTACATAGTTTGATTTTAGGTACTCGATGTCTCATATGTAATTATGAATTAGATTATTATTTAAAATTCTGTTCTTTTTAATAACTTGTATGTAGGAAAACCATTGGTTTTTCATACATTAATTTGTAGCATGCCATTTTGCTATCCAAGTTTACTGTTTCCAGAAACTGTAGAGTACTTAGAATTTTAGTATATTATTTGTAAATAGTGAGTGCTAAACTTCTTCATTTCATATATGGATTTTATTGATATAATTTTCTTGCCTAATTACTATGGCAAGTACTTTCATTACTATATTGAATAGATAGGGCAAAGTGAACAAATTTGCTATGTGCCTAACCTTAGAGGAAATGCATTTAGTTTTTCCCATTAAATACGTTTGCTTTAGGCTCTCAGTAAATGGCTTTAGTTATATTAAGGAAAGTTCCTTCAATTCTCATTTAATAAGAGTGTTTATAATAAATAGGTGCTGGATTTTATCAATTGTTTTCTCTTTATTTAAAAATATGAGCATATGATTTTTCTTTTTTTTCTTATACTGACATTGTGTATCATGTTGACTGACATGCATATTTTAAACTATCCTTGATTCTCAAATGAATCCAATTGTCATGCTACGTGACGTTTTTTATGTATTTTTGAATCCTCTTTGCTTGTATTTGTTGACAATCTTTGTATTTGTGTTTGACAAAGTATATTGTCCTATAAATCTCTTTTTAATGGCACTTCTGTCTGCTGTTTTGTATCTGCTGATATGTTTCATAGAAAATTTTTGGGAATATTTTCACTTTTTCAATTTCCTTGAATAACCTGAAGAAGATTAATTTTACTATTTCCTTTCTCCTTCTTGCTTTTAGCTCCTTTTGTTTGTCATTCTCTATTTTTTGAAGTTGTGAAGTACGTTTATTATGTGGGCCTTTTCTTCCTTATAGATTAATGCTTGCAGAGCTATGAACTTTCTCTTAGCATTACTTTGTTATGTCCTACAAGTCCTGATAATCATGTCCTTATTCTTCTTTGTTTCTTGAAATCTTTTATGTCCCCCATTTATTTCCTCTCTGACTCACTGGCTGTTTAATAATGAGCTTGTTAGGGCCAGGGAGATAGCATGGAGGTAGGGCCTTGGATGCAGAAGAATGGTGGTTTGAATCTCAGCATCCCATATGGTCCCCCGAGCCTTCCAGGAGTGATTTTTGAGTATAGAGCCAGGAGTAGCCCCTGAGAGTATCCGAGTGTGACCCATAAACAAACAAAAAATAATGAGCTCATTAATTTCCAGATGTTAGTTATTCCTTCATTCACATTTGTGAATTAGCGTATACTTCCAGTGTATCATGGCCTGAAATTATAACTGTTACAGTTATATCCTATTAATTTTATGGAGACTTTTTTTGGACCAGCAGGTGGTCTATCTTGGAGACTGTTCCATATTTATTTGAGAAGAATGTACATTCAGCTTTTGGGGCATAAAAAGCTCTCTTTATATGTGTACACATATCATATATATGTATATATAACATCTTTTCACCTCTATTTATAAGGTCAGTATTTCTTTGCAGATTTAGTCTAATTAATTTATCAAGAGGAGTAACTGAGTGGTGTTAAAAATTTCCAGCTATAGATGGACACTTTGTACTAATCAAGGAATGTGCGCAAAAGGAAGAAAACACTCTACTAAATATATATGCACCCAATGAAAGATCAGCAAAATAGCTAATACAATTATTGACAAATTTAAAAGAGGAAATCGATAATAACACAATAATTGTGGGAGACCTCAACATGGCCCTATCAGCACATGATAGGTCAACCAGACTGCAACACAACAAAAATATACTAGCCCTGAAAAAAGAAATGGAAGAAAGAGGCCTAGTGTGTGTGTGTATATGTATATATACATACATATATATGTACACTCCATCCCAAAAAACCTGGATACATATTCTTTTCCAATGTACATGGGTCATTCTCTAGAATAGACCACATGCTAGCTCATAAAACATACTTCCATAAAATCAAGAGGATAGAAATTTTGCAGGTTACCTTCACTGACTACATGGCTTTAAAATTAGATGTGAACTACAAAGAAAAACTTTAACAACTGGAAATTAAACACCCTGATACTGAACAACCAGTGGGTCTGAGATGAAATCAAAGAGGAAATCAAAACTTTCCTGGAAACAAATGATAATGAAGACACAAACTACCAGAATCTCTGGGACACAGCAAAAGTGGTCCTGAAAGGAAAATTTATAGCTTTGCAAGCACAAATCAGGAAGGAAGAAGGGGCATACCTCAATGGTTAAATGATGTAGCTCATAAAGTTAGAAAATAATCAACAAAAGAAACCAAAATTAGGGAGACAGAAGGATATAACAAAGCTGAGAGCAGAAATCAATGAAGTGGAAACCCAAAAAACAATCCAAAAGATCAACGAAAGTAGAAGTTGGTTCTTTGAAAAAATAAACAAGATTGATAGACCATTGGCAAAACTCAAAAAGAGAGAGAGAAACTTGATAACCCGTATCGGAAATGAAAAGAGATCACTACAGATATTGCAGAGATTCAAAGGGTAATCAGAGATTATTTTGAGAAACTTTATGCCACTAAACATGAGAACCTGGAAGAACTGGCTAAATTTTTGGGCTCCTATAACCTTCCACAATTGAATAAGGAGGACATAGCATATCTAAACACCCCCACCACTATTTCGGAAATTACAATGGCAATCAAATATCTGCCCAAAAACAAAATCCCATGCCCAGATAAATTTACTAATGAATTCTTTAAAACCTTTTAAGAGAAACTACTAACAATCCTGGCCAGGCTCTTTTATGAAATTGAAAAAAACGGGAACACTTTCAAATAGCTTTTATGAAGCCAACATCACCTGGATACCAAAACCAGACAGAAATGCTGCTAAAAAGAAAAGTATAGACCAATATCCCTGATGAACACAGATGCAAAGATCCTCAACAAAATCAACTACACTAGCAACTAGTATGACAATGTTAAAGAATAAGAAAAGTAGAATGCCTGTCATGATACAGGCAGGGGCAGTGGAGGAAGGGGGCATCGGTGGTGGGAATGTTGCACTGGTGAAGGGGGGTATTCTATTTATGACTGAAACCCAACTACTAATATGCTTGTAAGCATGGTGCTTAAATAAAGATATATATATATAGATGAAAGGTTATAGGCAAAATTTGCATCATAGAAAGTAGTTAGACTAATTACCACGACTTAAGATATTGACTTAGAATGATTTTACTCTTCTGCTGCAATCACCATCAATATCCCAAAAATTGACCTGGGTGTGGGGGAGTAAAAGTGGGAAGAGAGTAACCCTAACTGATAGCACTTGCTATAATTTATCAAGTGAATGTGTAAATATTCCCCATGGGTTGATTTCAAACTAGGTAGAAATGGGAATAAAAATGTCCAATCCTATTATTAGATCATAATAGCTAACACCAGCATTTCCATTGTCCAACCTTAACTAAATAAAGACGCAAAGGTGGAATTGTACTTCTACTAAAATGGAGCTGAATTTAAATATTGCTACACCTTTTCACATCTTTCAACTAAATATTGCTGCTAAATTTCTGTTTAACCAAGAGCCACCACTTTTTACAAGTCATACAGAGGCAGGGGATTACCTTATTTCAATGTTTCCAATAAAACCTTTGTAAATAGTTTATCTTTTGGTAAAGATATATCTGTTCTTACAGTTTGATATTAGTGATATTGATCCATAGCAACTGTTGTAGAGACAATTTGTTTGGAGTGCAGAGATTACTCTTAATAGCCACCGGTGATGATATTAGTGAAAACAGAACTCAGAAGTCTTCAGCCACTTCTCTGTGGATTGATATAGTTTAGTGAGAGGCAGAGAGATTTCCTCCACTGTTCCCATCAGTTGATTAGAAGGAAAACTATTCTCAAGGGGAAAAAAAATCCAGGATATGGAACAAAATGATTTGGGATTTTGATGGTACCCTGAATTATTTTCAGATATCTTCATTTAACTAAAGCATTGCAACTGGGGGTAACAAAATCTGAAAACTGCTGTAAATCATCTGGATCTGAGAGTTCTGTTTCTTCCCAGAAATTACAACTGCTGAATGAAAGAGTTTACATTGGTCTTGTGTAAAATACAGCTTGAGTTGCTGGGCTGCAATCCTCAGAATTGTGAATGTTAATCATATAAAAGTGTTTATTGGTAAGACATTCCTTTTCTGTTTTCTTTGGACTTGCTTGTTTCAGAAGTCCAACTCATGTATGTTCAATGGTTCAAGGAACAAACAGTCTAAAGGGGATTAAAACATTGAGGGAAAAGTCCAAAATGTGTTGGAAGGCTGTGATTTGTTGTTTGTGTGTTAGTTTAGTTTTTAAATTTGATGTTCACATTTCTTTACTTATATTTCCTCATTTTATTTTCATGGCGCAGTAGATGATGGCAAGGAGAATGGGGATTTGGAGGTCCATTTTCATTTTGGTATAATATAACAAGTGTTTAAAGTATAGAAGAGACGGAGGATCAGTGGATGCACAGAAACTGAAGCAACTCACCTTCTTTCCCTGTGCATATTATGGGGCATATTGAATTTTTGCTCTGATGGGGAACTAGGGTACCACCTTCACCCTCTTCTTCTGCCATTTTTATCCCAGTAGAAAGCTTTTTTTTTTGTTTCTGAGTTTTTAAGACTTTATTTTAATGATCTAAATTAGAATCATGTTAAGAGGGGCCGGAGAGATAGCATGGAGGTAAGGCATTTGCCTTTCATGCAGGAAGTCATCGGTTCGAATCCCGGCATCCCATATGGTCCCCCGTGCCTGCCAGGAACAATTTCTGAGCCTGGAGCCAGGAATAATCCCTGAGCACTGCCGGGTGTGACCCAAAAACCACAAAAAAAAAAAAAAAAGAATCATGTTAAGAAAGAAATGTAAAGTTCGATTTTTATTTTCTTTACTTTCATATACTAGAAAATTGTATTTAATAAAAAAAATGAGTACAAATTTGATTAAGTAATCTGGATTGTTTAGATACCACTCATGCCCAAGAAGTATAATTTATGTTTCTCAATAATAACAAATAAAATTTGATTAACACACCTTAAACCAATTTGCCTATGGGAGAATAATTTTTAATTAAATGATGAAGTAACATAACTGTAATGCCTTTATAAATAGATAAATTGTTTATTAAACTTGTCAGTTTTATCTTGACAGATACAAAAGTAAATTACTTAAAGAGAACAGGGCAGGCTTCCAGTTTCAGTCTACATAACAGCCGGCACCCCAGCTAGCTGAAATCAATAAACCTGATTTTGCTGATTGCAAAAAAGAAAAAGAAAAAAAAAAGAACATGACCTAAAATTTCCAGTTTCTAATTGCCTATTAGTTAACAATATTCTGAGTACTTACTTGGTATGATGTTCACTAGAAAATACCAAATCTTACTACAAGGAAAAGAAGGTATAAAATTTCTAGAATTTTGTTTTTATTCCATTTGGTTCAGCTCACAGAAAACTTAGCATATTTAGAATTTATTAAAAATATATTATTTTGCTACTACTAATTGTATCTGTAAATGACATATGCTAAAAACAAGTGCACTTAACAGAAAGTGTTAAAAAATAGCAGAAATAAAATAGAAATAAAGGGTTTGCAGTTTACTCTTTAAGCCTTTGAAGTTTGGAATTCTGGGGAATATACCTCATCTGCATGACTCCAAAATGTTCAGAACAAAGTTTAAAATACTGGTAAATTACAAAATATACATTGTTTTCTCAAGTTCTTCATCACAAACTAGGAGTATAATGTTAATTATTATTGTATTTTCAGTGACCAAAAAAAAATGTAACTTTCAGGTTAAAAAAATATTTGGTCATTCTGAAGAGTAAAATGCATAAAAAATATAACACATGGTTTTTCACCTTGTGAATCATGCAGCTGCATTTATTTTCTATAGTTTAAGTACTATTAATATAAGTAAAGATCACAGTAAACAATCAGTAGCACAATAATATTGGGATCTAACAAAGTCTCACACGTTTAAGAAAGACTTTGTAAATTTGTCTTAGCATTTGCTCTAGGCTCTAACTTGGCATGAAACTTCATGATTTGAGTGGGTGAATTTTTTTTTTTTACTTTATAAAATAGAGTCAAAATTAGTTTTCTTATTTAATCAAAGAAAGCCAAAAACAACATGATCTTGGCTTGACTTGAGATATTTTTTATGCATCTCTAATTCAAAATCAGCTTTAACTTTACAAATGAAATGGTGCCGACATTTGTGGATAATGAAGTCCAGGTCCAATTGGCACAGCTTTAAAGTCTGCTCACGTGACCCTGTGTGTGGAATAATATTATCTTGTAAGCAAAACATCACTTCACAAACCTCAGCTTTAGTTCATAATATGTTATGGACTGGGTTGCATTCTCCCCAGTCGAATTCATGTGTTGAAGCTTCAGTCTCCAATGTGACTGAATTTGAGGTAATTAAGTTTAAAAGGGTTCATGATGGTATTGTTGCACTAGTGAAGGGGAATATTCTGTTTATGACTGAAACACAACTATAAACATGCTTGTTATCACCGTGCTTTAATAAAGATTTATTTTAAAAAACAGAAAGAGTTCATGATGGAGGGTTTCTAAATCACAGGACTGATGTGCTTTAGGGGAAGAGACATCAAATTTCTCAAACCCTTTGTTTCTCTCCACCTTCCCTCTCTAGCCAAACTCCAGGTGTCTCTCCCCAAAGTGAAGAGGCCTCATAAGGACAGAGTGCAAAAACCAACATCTACATGCCAGGAACTCACTAGAAACCAAGCCTCATGGCCCTTTGAACTTGCATATCCAGCCTGTAGATCTGTGAGAAAATAAAATGTGTTTAGTCACCACTCTGTACTGTTTTTATAGCTACCTGAACAAATAAATACATGCAATAATAACACGTTAGAAAAGTGGAAGTGCCTATTATTATTTCAACTAAATATTGACATATAAATCACTTTTAAAGTAACTTCTTTTAATGTTAATACAATTTTTCTCTATTTTCTTTGAAGATATTTCCTTTCTTCTATGATTTTATACCCTGCATTTCTAATCAATTCATTCCCATAACACTGTTTTTAAAAGAACGATTTGGTACAGATAATTTTCAAAGTTTTGCTTTTCTTTTCAATGTTTTGTCTATTTCTTTTCCCTTGTTTTATATATGTTTTATTATGTCTTATGCTAAAATATTTTTGAAAGAGTTAAATCATTTAAAAAGGTCAAGCTATTGCCAAAAAGACAGAATCCAAAGACTGTTTCTTTTCCACTCACTGTTTGGGGCGAGGGGTAGGAAACAGGCCATTTTATTCCTGCGATCTGCAACTTTCTCTTGTGTGAATAGCTCCTATTCTCCATGGAGATAGGCTTGAGTATTCACCTAGTCCCATTCTATGCAAAAAGTTTTTTCTGCCCTCACTACCTTATGCTCCAATAATCTATAAGGAAATAGGATATTAAGAAGGGTTGAAATTTCTAATATACAATGTTAAAATGACTTCATGGCTCAATGAGCATTTAGGAAGGGTTAGAGGATTGCTAGGTGACAAGCTGAGAAGTTCATTTTGGGACATGTTGAATTTGGCAAATCTGTACCTCATCCAGTAAGACTCATAATGTTGAATATACAGATCTGAAGCTGGGCAGAGGTTGCAGCTCTTGTAAATTGAGAAACTAAAAGCTTTGATTTATAAAGAGACAAGAGAGAAAATAAGTACTTCCAGTATTTAGTAGTAGTTGCTGGGTGGATTGGGGCCTGCATTGAAAAACCCAAAGTCTATGTACTTGAGAAACATTTATATGAGGGTCAGGAGTGGCTAGAGTCTGAATTTTAGCAAAGAAATTAACAAAGCTAAGATTTGATAATGTTTGTTTGTTCATAAAATAAGAACTATGGACTCATTTCTGATCATAGTGGAGCAAAAGGAAACACAAATGAGCCTGTTGTAAGTTGTCTGTTTGTGGTCTCCTTTCTTAGAAAAGGTGGATGAAGATAGGAGCAACTAAGCAGATGCTAACTCTATGAGCTAAATGCTGAAAAGTCGTGTTATCTGATTTGTTATTTTCTAGAAACAGAATGGACAGTATACTGGAGAAAATAGTGAGCAAGTTGAAAATATGAGAACAGGAACACATTTATTTTCTCATCCATTGAATGTGTTTCAAGGACCAGAGAAAAGCTAAATAGATTTAATGCATGCCTGGCATGCAGCAGATTAGTATTTAATCCCAGCACTTCATATTCTCTGAGCACTAGGAAGTATAGACCTAAAAATAAAAATACTATCATGTAATATCTTCTATATCTGATGTTAAATTTCAAGGACAGTTACATTAGCAAGGATGGTTTGGGGCCAGGGAGCACATGTTTATATGCAGGAGCTACCTTCCAGTGCCAAACCAGAAGTAGCCTCCAGCAACATCAGGTGTTGGCCCAAGAATGTGCATGTGGTGGACCCCTCTATGTCTGTTCAGTCTGTATTGTACATATGCCTATCTATGTTGTATATAGCTATTTCATTTCCCCTTCTCTGCCTACCAATATACAAATTCTCTTCTATCCTCCCACACTTGCTACCCTGGCAATGCTCCAAGGTGGATTCATATGATACCCTGACAACCAGGAAACAGCAACAAATCGCTTTCAGGGCAGGTTTCTCTGCCTCACCACCTAATGATGAGATGAAATCAGAAGACATTCTGAAACCCTGGCTTTGACATAGAATCTTTGTAAAAAGATATCCAATTACAGAAGACTGACTGCAACAACCAAGATTGAGGAGAACATTTTATGATACCATGAAGAAAGACCTTGGCATTGGACTATTAATATGCCTAAAATATATACTTGGTCTTATGACAGGATTCGTCATAGGGTAAAGACACCCTATTTGTTTTGGCCAAAGGTAGTTCCTTCCTAATTTTTCCAATGTTTGCTGTTGTACCTATGCAAAACAAACAAACAAACAAATGCTACCCCGTATTTTCCCTTATATTTTATTTGTATCTTCTAGGTAGGAGCTCCCCGCCTTTCTCATAGAACCTTGGGACATGAATCACTTTTTAATCTCAGACTTCTGTATTTTACTAGAAAATTTAAAATAAAAAAGAGGATGTGGGTTGGGGCTAAGTGGTCTCAGGTGCATGGTGGAAAAATAATAAGAACAAAACTAAATACACAAACCAAAGTCAACAACAATAGAATAAAGAAATCCAAACTCTAACAATATAAACTTAAAATGGGTCTGTCACATTGGTAGATTGGGGCTTAGTGTGGATGCATGTTGGAAACTTTGGTGGAGGAAGGTCAACACTGGTGATGGTAATAGACCTAATTCACTGTCCCTGTATGCTTGACATCCAGCTATAAAGGACTTGTAATTTAGAATGGTTTCAATAAAATTTATTTTAAAAATAAAATAAACAAATAAGTAAACAAACATAAAGTAGTCTGGTTTCTACAAGAATCTGAGACTGACCAATGGCTCTGCAAAGTCCAATAACTATTAAAACCCAATTAGTCTTTACTAAAATAAAGAACATTATTTTTTCAAATAGAGAGTATAAGCATAATGAATATAGGTATGATTATAGGCAGAGAACCTCAATTCCAAACTAATGGGTATTGGAAAAATTTCCTGCTTCAAAGACTTTCCTATTTTTATGACCTACAAAATAAATCACGTAGCCAATTATATTAATAATAAAACAAAATTATTATGGAAGGAGTGTTGAGGAGGCTATACTTTGTTTGGGAACTTGCCTTGTATATGGTAGACCCTGGTTTGATTCCTAGAAAGGTATATATATATATATATATATATATATATATATATATATATATACACTCCCTTGAGCATCCTTTAGAGTGAATTTTCAGCATCCACAGGAATGAATGCCTCATACCAATGTAAATACAATAGCAATAATTGACAGATGACAAACATGGATAGAAAACACCATATGTCTGGGTTTGTCTTTGATTAGATTGATAAAATAAGAACTGTCATAGCAGATTAACTTAGAAATTTCAAAGGTATAAGGCAATAAAATTTATTTTACTTTTATTTAAAATTCTTCAGAGTTGGAGTAAGGATCCATTTGTGAAATTATTTACTAGTCTTAAGTATCTCCTAGATACAATTTCCATGACTAATTTGGGAGCTATTATCCCACTAGCAGTTGAAAAGGTGAAAGGGTAGAGTCAAGCAAAACATTTATATAGGCCGGGCTTAGAAGTACAACACTTCATTTCTACTCACAACCTCTGGTCAGACCTCATACACCTGTTTGTTTGTGTACAGAGAAGGTTTAGACTAAATAAGTAGTTGTGATGGGAGGCAGTGTTTAAAAATAAAATATAAAAATTTACAAAGAAAGAAAAGCAGAAAGGAGAAAAACATAAAAGGAGAGGAAAGAGAAAGGAAAAAAGACAAACTACAAAACTGAAAATATAGGGGAAACATTTAAGTAGTGGTATCAATTAAAGGTAATTGAGAATGGGAAGAAAATACTTGAAGTATAAGTTATTTAAGAAAATAAACATTACAATTGTAGAGCAGGGAACCAAAAGAAATAGTACATATTTTGATCAGAAGTTAGACTAGTATGGAGCTGGAGTGGTGGTGCAAGCAGTATGGCGTCTGCAGTTCAATCACCCAACATCCCATATGGTTCCCCAAGCCAGGAGCGATTTCTGAGCACATAGCCAGGAATTACCCCTGAGCATCACCGGGTGTGGTCCAAAAATAAAAACAAAACAAAATAAGTTAGAATAAAACAATTTGTTGTCCAGAGACAGAATTTTTTTAAAAAATCTTATTGTGGACAAAATTAATTACAAATCTTTCACAGTAATATATAAGGCACATAGTATAATGAATAACAGGCATTCCCACCACCAGTGTTGTCCTCCCTACACCCCTGTTTCCAGTATGCATCCCACTTCTTGCTCCTTAACCCCGACTTAATGCTAGTGCATTTGTTTCCCCTTTGTACAGCTTGTTTTATACAGCTTGGGTATTGATTCTGTTGTCGTTGACTTTGGATTTGGTATTCAAGTCTGATCATTTTTTATTTCCACCAGATGAACATACAACTGTCTGGTCTTGGTACCATCCATTTTTCTCCCTCCAATTATGAGGCTAATCAAGGTGATTCCAATAATTTGGCTCTATTAGAGATATAAGAGAAGATATTTGAGGTGTCCGTCTAGGTGTTGTAAATATCCATGTGGAAGAAGAAAAGGAAAAAAAAGAAAAAGGTAACAAAACAAAACAAGACTAGACAAAGAAAAAACAACAATAAGGGAGTAGCAAAACAATTACAAAAAGAATTACAAAAACCAAAACCATCAGCTACAAAACAAACAAAAAACAAAAACAAACAACAAAAGTAAAACCAGACCAGCAACTTCTTTAAAAAGAGTTGTCTTTCTTTCTTTCTTCCTTCCTTCATTCCTTTCTTCTTTCTTTTTCTTTCTTTCTTTCTTTCTTTCTTTCTTTCTTTCTTTCTTTCTTTCTTTCTTTCTTTCTTTCTTTCTTTCTTTTCTTTCTTTTTTCCTTCCTTCCTTCCTTCCTTTCTTTTTCTTTCTTTCTTCTTTCTTTCTTTCTTTCTTTCTTTCTTTCTTTCTTTCTTTCTTTCTTTCTTTCTTTCTTTCTTTCTTTCTTTCTTCTTTCTTTTCTTTTTTTCCTTCTTTTTTATTTTATTTTATTTTTTATAATTATCTTTATTTAAACACCGTGATTACAAACATGATTATAGTTGTATGATTACAGTCATGTAAAGAACACCCCCCTTCACCAGTGCAACATTCCCACCACCAATTTCCCAGATCTCCCTCCTCCCCACTCCCCTACACCTGTACTCGAGATAGGCTTTCTATTTCCCTCATTCATTCATATTGTTATGATAGTTTTCAGTGTAGTCATCTCTCCAATTGCACTCATCACTCTATGTGATGAGCTTCATGTCATGAGCTGCACCTACCAGCCCTCATCTCTCTTGTCCCTGAGATACTGTTAAAAATGTCTTTCATTTTTCTTAAAGCACATAGATGAGTGAAACCATTCTGCGTCTTTCTCTCTCTCTCTGACTTACTTCACTCAGCATAATAGATTCCATGTACATCCATGTATAGAAAAATTTCATGACTTCATCTCTCCTGATGGCTGCATAGTATTCCATTGTGTATATGTACCACAGTTTCTTCAGCCACTCATCTGTTGAAGGGCATCTTGGTTGTTTCCAGAGTCTGGCTATTGTAAATAGTGCTGCAATGAATATAGGAGTAAGGAAGGGATTTTTGTATTGTATTTTTGTGTGCCTCGGGTATATTCCTAGGAGTGGTATAGCTGGATCGTATGGAAGCTCAATTTCCAATTTGTGAAGGAATCTCCATATCGCTTTCCATAAAGGTTGTACTAGACGGCATTCCCACCAGCAGTGAAAAAGAGCTCCTTTTTCTCCACATCCCCGCCAGCACTGCTTGTTTTCCTTTTTTGTGATGTGTGCCAATCTCTGGCGTGAGGTGGTACCTCATAGTAGTTTTGATTTGCATCTCCCTGATGATTAGTGACGTTGAGCATCTTTTCATGTGCCTTTTGGCCATTTGCCTTTCTTCTTTTTCAAAGTGTCTGTTCATTTCTTCTCCCCATTTTTTGATGGGGTTATCTTTTCTTTCTTTCTTTCTTTTTTCTTTCTTTCTTTCTTTCTTTCTTTCTTTCTTTCTTTCTTTCTTTCTTTCTTTCTTTCTTTCTTTCTTTCTTTCTTCTTTCTTTCTTTCTTTCTTTTTCTTTCTTTTTCTTTCTTTCTTTTTCTTTCTTCTCTTTCTTTCTTTCTTTCTTTCTTTTCTTTCTTTCATCTTTTTCTTTCTTTATCTTTCTTTTTCTTTCTTTCTTTCTTCTTTCTTTTCTCTCTTCTTTCTCTTCTTTCTTTCTTTTATTTCTTCTTTCTTTCTTTCTTTTTTCTCTCTTTTTCTCTTTTTCTTTCTTTTTTTCTTTCTTTCTTTTTCTTTCTTTCGTCTTTCTTTCTTCTTTTTTTGCATAGGCACGGTAAATACTGGGGAAATTAGAAAGGGAATTCCCTTGGCCTAAGAGGTACAGGATTTCTCCATCCTGGAAGCATACTGCCATGGGAATAATTACAGGCTCCATACTCACTTATTTACACATCCCAAAGTTTTTTTATGGTGCCAGACAACTTTCTGCTCAGATGTGGCTGATGACATCCCACCTCTGTAGCTGGAGATCTTGTTATTGCATAGGTCATAGGGCGAAGACTAGCAGTGAGTTTTTCTTTATGGTTCTAGGAATTCTGTTCTATCACTGTTGTTGTAATCAGATTTCAGTAATTAGTGGTCTTGTTTTTTGCTCAGGTCCTAGGACAGAGCTTAGGCTATAGTCTTTCAGCATGGTTCCAGAAATTCTGCTCAGTTGCTATTGTCAAAGTCAGACCTTTGGGATTAGAAATCTTGTTTTTTTGTATGAATCCTAGGCTGAGGCCTAGTCTAAAAACTTCCTCATTGCTTCCTTGATATGTTCTGTACAGTCCATGTTTGTCAAAGTCAACCTCCTGTAAATACGATTTTGGTTTTTGCTTAGTGCAAAGGATGGCATGTCTCCTGATTGTATCATACCATTAGGTGCTGAGATAGGGCAACCCTCTCTTAGCTCAAGTTGTTGCCATTTCCTCATGTCAGTATGTCATGGTAAAACTGGTGCAAGTTGGTGCCCGAATGGCATTCGGATTTTCCGCAGGAGGAGTCTGGTTCCTGGTGCTATTGCTGGGACCTGTTCGATTCCACATCTGGGATCTGAGGTTCTGGGTTGGACCAATCACATGGAGTCCAGTCACATGGAGTCTAAGTTGCGTCCACATGACACATGTTCAGGTTGGGAAGCGAGCCTGTATTGTTAAAAGTATTGGTTCTTATCCCTAATAGATAAGAACTTGTTTCTGTGTATAAGGTTTTTCTTTATTTAGAATGTCTATGAAAAAGGGTATGGTGACATATTATATTGCTGGTGGATTTGGAGGTGAGACTGATAGTCGGCACAATCCCTGTGCCCTGGTTTTGACATGAGCTTTTATCCCAGGCGAGATTTTTCTTGTAGGTTTTCTTACCAAGCAGAATCAAAACAGGTGAGGTTGGAGAGAGAAAGAGAAAAAGGAAAAATAGAGAGAGAGGGAAGAAATAAATAAAATAACATTTAAAAATGCATTAAAAACAATGCTGTTTACAAGGTTAACTTACTTTGGGGAATAAACAGATGAGGAGGAATTATTATGGAGGTATTAAACACATAAAGGAAATTTAAGCTTCCCTATGGAATCTTTTGAGATATTCTTGTGGGAGGTGGAATTTGGGCAGTTTTTCATTACACATCGTGTCTTGTTTGGTGTGCAAAATTATTTGTAGCCATGAGGGAAGTGCCTTTTGAATGGGGTCCTTCTGGGGCTGAATCAGTAGCATGTGACAGTTCACAATTTGGTGGGTAAAAGAACCATAAAGCATGAGTCAGCATGTGTGTTGGTTGTAGTTTTCTGCCGAGGCATGTGATGTGAGGCTAGGAGAGTGTCCTTTCTGTTTGGGAGTTTGCTGGTGGTTTATTGGAGCAGGAGGTTAGTATCGGTACCTAATGGGTTAACAACTGTGGGTAAAGAGGGTTAAATAAGGAAGTGTGATGGATCAGGATTGGGGGATGAGAGGATAGAGGTATTTCTAAAGGGGGAGAAGGGGTAATAGATAAGAGGGGCTATATACATTTTAGGCATGGCTTGTTTACATTTTAGGTTTGGCAATCAGAGAGGAGTCCACTGTCTACAAACTCTTGCCCACATAAAGACAGAGAGTAGTGTTCTATTTTTAGGACACTAAAAATGTTGTTGGAGGCCTGACCCTCATAGGTTGAGTTTGAGTTCTTTAAATATGATTGAGTTGAGAAAAGATAAATAATTGGTTAAGATATGGCATGGGAGAGGAAGGGGGTGGGGAAAACAAAAGAGAAGAGAAAAGAAGAATAAGTAAATACGGTAAAAATATGTTAAAGAGGACTGGGCCAGTGTGTCGGTATTGGAGGGTTTTTCCTGTTCAAGGCTCTTCATCACTGACAGGGATGAACTTTGCTAAATAAACGTTTCAGGATTATATAGTGGCTGGAGCTTTTTAGGATAAGCACAGTTTTCGCATCTAGAGTACTAAGCAATGTGGTATTGAGGACTATAGGATGTGGTTACCCTATGTAGTTTCATCTGCTCCATCTTAAGTACAGAGGCACATTTCCTAAGGAGCACCTGAAGTGAGAACTTTTGTTTTTAATAGATTGAGTTGATGGGGAAGAATAAAAGACAAAAGGAAAAAAAGTAGAGGGAAGAAGAGAGAAAGAAAAATGAAAAAAAAAAAAAAAAAGGAAGTAGTGATTTGCCAAAATGTGTTTGATGAGTGGGACCTGTAACATAAGTCTTTAGTGTGTCATTGACTGTTCCAGATCATATGCTTTGGGTCCTAATAGAAGACATAAACAAAAGGAAGTGGGTAAATTAGAATATTTTAACAATACACTGACATAATGGGCACTGTATATGGTAACCGGTATGATTGAACCTCTAGGTTTAAATTTAGGGTGTCCACCCTTTGTTTCCAAGGCCACCTGTGGACAAAGAACTGAAGCATTATTTTATACTTGGCAAAATTAAGGCATTAAAGCATATTGTTAGCAATCATTGCAGCGGGAGTCCAGGCTTCCAATCATATTCTGCACCTGGATCTGTGGATAAATACATTAGGACATTATAATAGACCTTTGTGATTAGAGGTTGTTGCAAATCTGTTCACTCAAAACTGCTGTTTCCATCATTGCTGGTGTCTTTAGGCTATAATGGGTATTTGCATCTTTGTGTTGCCCCCCCCCCTTACAATTCATTTAAACACTTCTCATTGTTATATGCTGACACCTACAGTGTTTGGAGTTTTTACCCTTTTGACCCTTGTATTTGTTCATGGATTACTGTATGTAGATATGGTATATGTTCTAAATACCTCAAAAAAGTGCTATCAAAATGTATTTATCTTTCTTCTTCTGGCTTACTTTGTTTAACATAATCTTTCAAGATCCATCCATGTTGCTGCAAAATCCATGACTGTATCATTTCTAACTGCTATGTAAAATTCCATTGTGTATAAATACCACATCTTCATGATCCAATCATCTGTTGTTGGGCATTGGGGTTGGTTCCAATTCTTGGCTACTGTGCTGAGTGATGCGATGAATAGTAGAGTAAAAACATACTTTGGGATGAATATTCTTTTATCTTGAAGATAGATACCCAGGAGTGTGATTGCTGATCATATGGTAGCTCAAATTCTGAGTTTACTAAGCATCCTCCATATTGATTTCCATAGAGGTTGGACCAGGCAGCATTCCTACCAGCAGTGGATGAGAGTTCCTTTCTTACCTTATCCTTCCAACAGAGATTGGTCCCATTATTATTGATGTGTGTCATCCTCACTGGTGTTAGGTGGTAACTCATTGTTGTCTTTATTTGGATTTCTCTAATGATGAGTGATGGTGAACATGTTTTCATGCTCAGAGACAGAAAGTTTTAGAAATGAGAGAGCCTAAGATTTCACCACTAAATTTCTGTAAAAAATGTGAATTTGGGAACTGGAGAGATAATATAGTGGGTGGGATTTTTACCTTTCATTCCATATAGTATCCAGAGTACTGCCAGTAATGATTTCTGAGTACAGTATGTACCATTTAGATGTGGCCCCAAAATAAAACAAAACAAAAAAAATAAGTAGTAATTTGGAGATTTGGGGAGAATACATACATGGCATATGCCATACCCTGAATTTGACCCACAAAATAGATGGCCCTTAAAAACCACCAGAACTGACCAGTATTAGCAGACCAACCACCAAACCAGGAAGCCCTCACCACTAGGGTGAGAATCTCAGGAATAGTCTGCAACACCCACCCTCTACTTTGCTGAAAGTTATATGAATTAAATTGTTATCTCTATGCAGATGTTTGCCAGACAGTGATCTCAGCCTAGGAGTCAATTGTCAATTAGGAAAGGATACAGCCTAAAGTGATTAATAGAGCATAATGTGAGACCTGAAAGAATTCTGAAGATGGAAGGATCATGGAAGGATCAGTAAAATGATTCTGATTTGGGAGGAAGTGGAATCTCTGATTATAAAACCCTGAAGTTTTAACTCAATACCATGAATTAATTTGTGGTCTTCTGGAAGATCTATGTGATTAGGGGCTGCCATTTCTGGATTTCTAGATTACTTAGAAAAATTCAAATCTCTTTTCTACTAGAAAGAAATTTCATTCTGAATCACTTTTTCTTCTCAAAGGTTGGATACATTCTCCAAGCAGAAACTTGAAATGGATGATTCACTCACCATACACCCCAAAGGTAGGAGATGGAGGATACAGAGAGTAGCGCTGAAAATGAACAAAATGGCAGTAGGTTCATGAGTAACTGTTGTGGCACTTTCTGCTGTTTCACTTTAAGTAAATTTCCAGGGGGCATTAAGGGTTTGGGGAGATTGAGGGTCATTTTTATTTTGTTATTCTAAACTAAGGAGATAGGCACAGAAATTCAGGAACTTCTGAATTTAGACCTCTGCAGGTCTAGAGAAATAAATGAGAAAAAAAGAAGTGCAAAAAAAGGCCTGCTTAAGAGATTGTAGCACAGAGAACAGACCAACAAATAATATCTCCACAAATGAACTAACCACATATTGCTATTTTATAATATTGAAGTAGTAAAAAAAAAAAAGCAGTAAAACCACTCTAAGTACTCAATGAATATATTAAAAGCAAAACTATTTCCTGATACTTGCCAACCCAAACAAGAAAGAAGAATTTAGTGGGTAAACATGTTTTACCCATATATTTTTCATAAGTGTGAAAATTCAAAAGAATATATTTTTAAATGCCACCAACATGGTAGCCTCTTTAATCCTTGTCTCCAAACCAGGGAAATTACTAAGTACACTTTCCAACATGCCCCAATAGTGATTTCAGGTTTCAGAAATGCTATTAGAATGTAGGAAAATAACGAAGACAATTATCCAATTTCCCATGTGATTTACTGGTGTGGCAATGGCGTGGGTGGGGGAAGTCAGCCTGTGTATCATCAAACAGTGCAACACTTGCCTTTCAATTTAGCGGTCAAGTGAATAATTTATTTCTACTCTGCTTACTTCAAAGTTGTATTTGAAGTGGCTACATTTGGGCATAATGCAAACTACTTGTGAAGTATAACTCTTCCATTTTTATGTACTTCCACTGCCTCATAAAATAATAAGAGCACTACGAGTTTTCAGATGAAAACATTTTTATAATAGCATTTGCATTGATTAATTAGTTTCCTCCTTAAAATACTGCCTTATCTTGTTACCAAGAACTGCATATACCTTTTGTTCTTCTTCAAACTAACCCTTACTTAGTTTTTATATGTTAGGTCTTCCTCATCCCTCAAACTTAAATATACTGCAGTTACATAGGACTCAATTCATGAAACTCTTCTTTACATTATCTTTCCATAAGATTTTAAATACCACAAACTTGCATGGCTTACATATTAATATTTCCAGTCCATATGTCTCCACTGAATAAAATTAAGAGGGATAATTATTCAACCGCCCTCTCCATCACCACTTAGATTTCTCTATAGTGCCACTAACCTAAATAGCTGAAACAAAATTCAGATTCCATGTTTCCATAAAATCCTCCTTCTAGTCTTTCCAATCTAGTTGATAATTATTTCATCCTTACTGATATCCAAGTAAAAATATTTGTGTCATTCTTCAATATTTCTCTTTTTTACATTCTATATTCTATCACCAAGAAATATAATTTTTTGGTCTTCAAAATACATCTAAACACTAGATACCTCAAAAACTCTACCATTATTATTCCTCTCTGATAGGTATTATCTCCATCTTGGCTTATTATAACAGTCTTTTAATATTATGCCAGTTTCTATTGTTAATCTCATAATAATTTTTTGCATCTAGGGAAAGATTTCACTCCTTACTCAAAGTAGAAATCACAGTCTACATGACATTATATACTTTTCTGAATATTGCTCCATCCCTCTACTTCTCTGATGGTATTGGCCTTTAAATCACTCTATACCAGGGGTCTTCAAACTATGGCCTGTGGCCCACAGAGAAGTCTAATCCGGCCTGCCAGCAGTGAGCGCTGTTTGGTTGCCAAGATACCTGCCAGCATATACACTCAGTGTCACAGTTTCTCAGGGATGACGTCAACCGCCTCCGCCCATGGCATGTTGTGTGCTGGGAGGGTGGGTGTGAGAGCAATATTGAGAGGGATACTGATGCGCCTGGCGCTTGGCATGTGCATTGCTGATGACGTCACTGGAGGGTGCCGGATGCTGCGTGATTGGGCTGTGGGTGACTCATATGAAAATTCCCCTTTAGGGGTGGTGAGGCATTCAGTGCTGAAATCAAAGTTGGGGGTGGACAGTGGTTGGGAGGTTAGGGGTTTGGTGCTGAATTGCCCATGTGGAAAATTAGGGGTTCAATGCTGAAGCATTTTAAAGGGGTTACATTGAAATTTTTATATGCATTTTGCAATTACTTTTCAGTGTTCACATACTGATTCCAAACATATCAATTTGGGCATTATATAGGGAGATATAACTGAACTATCAGGGACTGAGCTGGTCTGCTTAGAAAAGCCTGCAAAGGGTAAGTGTTCGCATCAGGTACTAATACAGGTTCATACACTTTGTGTATATATACACACATATTTGTATTTCACTAATATCAGTTTGGAATCCGTAAGAAACAATGATGTCAAGAAAAAGAAAAATTGATGACGAGTGTAGGATATTCAAAGAACAGTAGACTTACGGTTACTTTTTTATGAGGTACAAAGAAAAAACTGTGTGTCTGATATGCCAGAATATAGTTGCTGTGTTCAAAGAATACAATTTGCGACGCCACTATCAAACTCAACATAAAGATAAATATGATTGTTTGGTTGGAGAAGTGAGAAAAGATAAAATATTACAACTGAAACATACACTGACGACTCAGCAAAATACTTTCGTGAAGCAGAAGCAGTTAAATATTTCCTCACTGCGGGCAAGTTTTCAAGTTGCCAAGCTAATAGCACACAATGGCAAACCATTTGTGGAGAGAGAATTTGTTAAAGAATGCCTTATTTCTGTTGCCAAAGAGATGTGTCCAGAGAAGGCCGATTTATTTAGTACAGTGAGCCTTTCAGGAGTTACAATGACACGAAGGATTGAAGAAATGGGAGAAAATTTGCTGCACCATTTGCAAAACTCTGCAAAGAAACTTTGCTATTTTTCCTTGGCACTCGACAAAAGCAATGATGTTCGTGATTCTGCCCAACTTCTCATTTATATGCGTGGGACAAATGAGTATTTTGAAGCCACAGAAGAGCTTGCTGCACTGCAAAGTATCAAAGGTATGACCACAGGAGTGGATATATTTGAAAAGGTTTGCCAAACTGTGAATGGTTTGGAGCTGGACTGGGTTAAACTAGTCAGTGTAACAACTGATGGTGCTCCTAGCATGGTGGGGTCTAAGAGAGGAGTAATTGCTCACATTACACAAGAGATGGACAAACATAACCATCCTCATCCAATTGCCATACACTGCCTCATCCACCAATAAGCACTGTGTTGTAAATCACTGAAGTGGGACTCTGTTATGAAAATTGTGGTATCTTGTGTTAATTACATTAGAACTCATGCACTAAACCACAGACAATTTCAGGAATTTCTATCTGAGGTAAATGTTGCCCATGAAGATGTTCTGTCCCACACAGAAGTCCATTGGCTGAGTAGAGGGAGAATTTTGAAATGTTTCTATGACTTACTTCCGCAGATTACAGCTTTTCTACTTTCAAAAAACCAAGAAGTACAGAGCTCAATGATGCAGAATGGAAATGGCACCTTGTCTTTCTGGCAGATATAACAGAGCTACTCAACAGTTTCAATCTGCAACTTCAAGGCAAGTGGAAGCTCATCTGTGATATGGCATTGCATGTGAAAGCATTTGAAGTAAAATTAGGCCTTCTCATCAAACAAGTACAGGAGGAAAACTTCAGTCATCTCCCAACAACTCAAAACCTGTCAGTGGACAAACCATTGGTTGCATTCCCAAAGGAAACATGTCTGGCTTCACTAGAATTGTTGCAAAAGGAGTTTCAATTTAGATTCAAAGAGCTTCATTTCCATGAACAGGACATACAGCTTTTTTGTAACCCATTTTCTGTTGAGATTGAAAATGCCCTTACAATTTACCAAATGGAACTGGCTGAACTGCAGAATTGTGATCTCTGAAAGACGCATTTAAGTCAAGTATGCATTCTATGCATCTCTCCCCTCTGAGACATAACCAAATATCAGGAACCATGTACTCAAAATGTTAACCATCTTTGGTAGCACTTATGCCTGTGAACAGACTTTTTCAAGAATGAAACATCTGAAATCTCCAACCAGATCAAGATTAACTGATGCCCACTGGCATCACTTGTTATGGCTGGCAGTGACAAATATGGAACCGGACACTGACCACCTCATTAGCCAAAAGCAGGCCCACAGTTCCCATTGAAATACTGATGCGTGATCTGTTTATTTATAAATGGTTTTCATTGTATTTATAGAAGATATATGTGCAGTGTGAGTAGGAATTAGTAGCTCATGTAGTCCGGCATTCCAGCTCTCTAAGGGACCGTAATCTGGCCCCCACTTTAAAAAGTTTGAAGAACCCAGCTCTATACCAATGTCACTGTGTCTGTCCCAACACACCAGCTTGGAAATGTCATTCCTTATTTATTCTTATAGATTGATACTTTGGTCCGTTGAGCTTTATTTCTGAAAAGTCGTCTTCTAAATAAAATCTTCCATTACCATCTGTTTCAAAGCTATAACTAATTCCAAACTTCTTAAAATTCACACATTACTTGAATAGGTATTGAAAAAGCACCACAAATGGCATGGATAAATAGCATGGCGTTGTGTTTGCTTTATGAGCATCTCCTTATGAGTTCGAATTCAGTGTCCCATATGTGCTGAGTTAAATTCATTTGTCTTGGAAGCACTATGGTTTGATTCTGGAAGTACTTCTGAGATTTTTCCAGACTGCAAGTGATTTCTGCTTAAATGGCAGCCAAATCTATGTAAGCACTATCAAAGGAGAGGGACACATATACAAGTGCTATGGCCAAGGAGTGGAAATCTTGGTGAGCACAGGTTTGATCATCACAGTGGCCTCTACTGAACACAATCATAATGTGTGTCAACAAAGAACATGACTTTTTGAAAATATGTGTACAAACATTAGAACTAAAATAGTATGTAAACACCAGGGAACACTATGGTCAAAAATACAAACACCATCACCTGAGATGAGAAATATGGTAAGAACCAGAGTTAAGCATGTGCAAATATCATAGTAAGGCACATATGCAATCACCATGCAATATAAGGAATTTTAAAAATGCCTCCACAAAAGCCGGGGCAGTGGCACAGCAGTAGGACGGAATGTGGTTTGATCTCTCGGCATCTCAGATGGTCCCCCAAGCCATGAGTCATTTCTGAGGAGCAACCCCTGAGTGTCACCAGGTTTGGCCCAAAAAACAAACAAACAAAAAAAAAACCCTCCACAATTTGAATAATTTGAATAAATTGCTATATGATTTATGTTTGTAAAGGTGTTTCAACTTTTATTTTATTTCATTGATTATTTAAACACCGTGGTTTACAAAGTTATTCAGAATAGAGTTATTTCAGGCATTCAATATTCCAATACCAATCTGCACAGCTTTACATGCTTGTTTTAGTTTTTCCTATGTATCATGCTTCCACAAATATTTCTTGAAATATGGTATTCAATCCATTCCAAAGCTTGTTTGGCCTATAGCTTCCTTTTCAGAGAAAAATAAATCAAGGTTTTCTCCGTCCCAAAAGTCTACCTTCCTTAATAGAACAAACAGAAATCACTCCCTCCTTGTACCTGAGCCTACTCTGTGTCAGCAACAATCCCAGGAAAGAAAAGTATTATCCAAATTTTAAACACTTCATATAAGATGTAGAAAATGTCACGACTTCCCATGGACAGATATCTAATTGAGCCTTACTTTTTAATGCCTATTCTTTATCAGACTTGGAAGTTCTGAGTCGTGAGCCTACCAGAATTCATCAGACCCAATAACTTCCAATCTGGGACTGATGAGCCCTTATTCTACTCTCATTGTCTCTTACTCAAGCAGCTTTCTGTAAGAAAAATTTTAACTTCTAATATCCCCCCCAGTTATCTTCCATAAAATTAAAAAGGCTAGAAATCTATCTAATGCATAAAATTTCATATGATGCATTCCGGATTAATTTTAAGGAATGACTTTTGGTATGAGTGTAAAAATTGGATAAATGAGCCACAATACTAAACTCTTCAACAGTTTGAGATAGGATACATATATTAAATTTGGAGAACAAAATAATTAAAGGGTTGTTACATGAGAATGCTTAGATTGAGTACCTTAAATGAAATAAATGCCTCTGTATATAAATAGTTAGCAAAACCTGTGCCTGTTATATTTAAAAGGTTTTACAGACAAAATGATCTATTATAATCAGAGTTTTAAATGATTTTAAGACCCTTTCTTAGTACAAATAAAAGAAAGGCATTAAAAATCTCAGTTTACTCTAAAATCCTATAGAATGGATGAGTACAAACGAGGTCAATCACGTGAAATTTGATAAGTTTATTGCTTCCATCAGAACTCATCAGGATTTACAATGACCCTCCAATCAAGCACATTAATAATCTGTGTTCTTCCTCTGCTATCAATGCCTGAGCAAGCACCAGGGGCTATTTTAATGAAACATTCTAAGTACCAAATTCATTATCATGACCATCTGTTTTTACTACCATTTCTCATAGTGTCTTGGACTTCAACTAATAATGCAAACATCATTTTAAAATTAAGTAGAGCAGTGTGAATTGTTTTAAGTTAAGTTAACATCTCTGAAGATGACTAATGAAAAACACCAATGTGGTGGACAGATGTTTTCATTTGGGAAAATGTGTTATATCCCTTCAAACAAATCTCATAATCTATCCCCACAACATCTACTGCTTAACAAGTAATCAAGTGAAATATAATAATTTAATTACATTATTTTTCAAATGTATTGTTGTACCACATTGTTCTTATTTGGCCTAGTTTGACAACCCTTTTAATGTTAACAATATTAACAATAATGACTTTAGCTCCAAAAGTCCTTGCATTTTGTCATCTAAAATAAACCATCACATGTAGTCTTCAAAAGCCTTCACCCAAACAGCAGCATGTTAATATTACTTAGCTAGGACTATGCAGTATACTGATGACCTTTATAAGCCTGAGACAAATTCTAAGAAGAAATTTTCAAAGTCATTTCATCCTCTTCTCTTTCTCAGAAAGGGCAGTAGCCATAAAAAAAAAAACTAATTTGTATTTACATGTACTATAATTTATTCTGTTGGGTGTTCTTTGTTTCAATAGGAGTAACTGGGGGATGAAATGAATAGTTGAGAGTTTATTTGCTCCACCAGGATGATGTAATTGACTAACAGATGCCCACAGAATCATGCAAAGGCCACATGTTCCTTTTATGCAAGGCAAGAATTCCAGTTACAGCATACTGCTTACTCTATACACCAATCAAGATGTGGCTGCACTCCCTGGGCAGTGTGCATTCTTCTGTGCTTCAAGACTGCTAATCATCAAACTCTAAATAATAATTTCTTTTTGGAGTGAAGATCTACTAATACCTTCTAGATATTACCTTCTATTTCTCCTTGTCAGTTGATTCTTTCTACACATATCAAGTATTGTATACCCACTAAGAAGAGTGAATAGAAAAAAAGCATGAGCCCTGCTACAAAGTCACAACTCTGGTTTTCCTTCAGGTTATATAAATCTTTCACCCTACTACAAAATCACTTTCCTATGTTTCCTGGGAAACAGCCTTAATCTTTATATCTGGTGGAATGTAGTTTTTCACATAGCTATCATCATAATGATCAACTAGTTTTAAATCAGATTCCATCTTCTCAACACAAAAGTTTGTTTAGGTGAAGGTAAGGAGACTCAATTAATCTAAGCTATCTCTCATTTATTTCCTTTCATTTAACTGTATCCAACAGTCAAAATGGGAAATGGGGGTGAATTGATTATGTTTTCAAATACTGAAAACAAACTAAATCATGTACTTTATAAAGTTAGTTTAAATGAAGGTTTTGCTTATTAGGCAGAAGATAGTTTATTTCTTGTTATTGAACAGCATAAAAACCACTGAAAATCATTAATTTGTCTCAATAAACACAATTGCATGACTAAATCACAATAATACACATATTGAAACCTTAGTTCCCAAGAGCTCCAAAAGTAACTATGCAATAGGTCTTTAAAGAGATAATGGGTTAAATAAAGTCATATGGGCAGACCTTATTCCAATCTTCTTGGTATTCCTATACAAAAGAAAACTTAGAGACACAAAAACACATCAGCACTATTTATGCACTGAAAAAAATCATCAGCAAGTAAGAAAAGAGCTCTCAGAAGAAATCAAATTTGTTAATACCTTATCTTACATACCAAGACATCATAACTGAGAAATTTGAGTTCTGTCATTTAAGAGAACATCCAGTTTGTGGTGTTTTGTTATAACTACGTGTAGAAACTAATACAACCACATTACTGAATAAATATTTCCTGATTCTGGTCATGGGTTGGTTGTTTGCTAGATTGGTGGATTGTAAATAGAGAAGCATCCTCCTTCCAGCTACTTATGTGTCTTTCTGTGTTTGTTCATGACTGAAAAACTACAGCTGTGCTGTGACATTTATGAAGAATTGGTTCCAAAATTCCACAAAATCCAAAACCCATGAATATTTAAATTCCTGATATAAATTAGCCTTTTTAGGTAACCTATGTATATCTGCTATATACCCTTTAAATAACTCCTACATTATTTATTACTCAAAACATAATGTAAATATATAATGTTATGACTATTATTTTGAGAATACTAATTTGTACAGATGCAGTCATTATAGACCTTACTTCATAATACTCAATTTGTATATGAAGATTGTTGAAACTGACAGTGTGGGCTCGGAGAGATAGCACAATGGCGTTTGCCGATCCAGAACCAAAGGTGGTTGGTTTGAATCCCGGTGTCCCACATGGTCCCCTGTGCCTGCTAGGAGCTATTTCTGAGCAGACAGCCAGGAGTAACCCCTGAGCAATGCCGGGTGTGGCCCAAAAACAAAAAAACAAAAAAACAAAACAAAACAAAAAAAAGAAAATAAACTGACAGTGTAGGTCCCACAGAACAGAGTTGATTATATATAAACAATGGCAAAGCATTCCCAATTTTCTACCAAGAATAGTTACTGTCTATACTACATTTTAGAAATCCAGAGAGATAACTCAGTTTGCTTATGTTTTCATGCAAGTAGCCTGGTTTTCATTCCTGGCACAACATGATCCCTCTCCCCATAAGTTCTGGGGAGAGACTTCTGAGCCTAAAATAAAAAAAAAAAAAAAAAAAAAAAAAAGCTTCTCAGTACATCTGGGTGTGGCATAAAAATTTAATTATATTTTAAAGTTTTTTATTTTCAAATTACCACTGTTTACTGAATCTTCAGGAGTATGGGGCAATAACTCATTACTTTGCTTCAGAAAAGAGAGTTCCTTTAGACATGTATTCCTTTTTAATTAGTATTTTTAATTTATTTAACAAAATTACATCACATAGTTGATCATGGTATATTTGATCCAGATAAGTGAAAGCAATGTTAATAAAAATATAAAACAGAAAAAGTAAGAGAAGAAAGTAAAACTAAAAAGTATGATATCAAGTACATATATGAAAATTATTATATCTCCAATGAAGTTCATTAATACAATGGCTCTTATTGTTAGCTGTCCAACCTGTTAAATTGGTGTATTCTTATAGGGATGACAGCATTAAACAAATGAATTTGACCAGAAATTCAAAGCACTATTACTGATACTGTGACTTTTGGGGCATGTAATAGGCTGCCAGACCTCTTGGAAGAAGGAAAATATGGGGGTACCCACACTTTCTCCAAAAAGCACTGGTATTATTCTTCCCCAAAATGGATACCTGATGCTTGGTCAGATTGGTGTCTCTTTAGGGAATTGTACATGGTCAGTGATGAGTCAGGGCCATTGGGAAAATGGTGATCCCGGGTGATGGGGGCAGTAGGCATGGCTTTGGCTGGACACAGACTTGACCCACCCTCTATTCCTGAGATTTCCATCTTTCTGCTTTATGGAACTGTGTACCCATAATCTTTCACAGATTGGTTTATAGCTCTTTCGAGAAATGAATGAGTCTTTGGAGCCAGCTGGTTTGAACATGGCCATATATATTCTTTAGGTATTTAAACAATGTAGAATTAAGTATACTAATACTTAATATTTGAAAACATATATTTTGATTAAAAATTGTTTGATATAATAATCTTCTGAGATTATACATCATAGTGAATTCATTTATTCAAAGCATTATTGTATAGGCGATTTTTGATTAGTTCTCTAATTTGGTATATTTTGTTTTCTTTTTAAATTTTTATTTAAATAATTGTGGATTTACAAAGTTATCCATAGTTATGTTTCAGACATACAATATTTCATTACCAATCCTACCTCCACCAATGTTCTCAATGGTCATCCCATACCACCAACCCCAGCCTGCCTTCATAATAAGCACTTTTTGTTTGGTTGAAGTTTTATTCTCATGATTTCATGTTGCAAACTCGTGGCTTGGATATTTAGTATTATCCTTTCTTAGCAGTTTCCTTTCTTATCAATACACTTGAGTCTCCTTGCCCCTGACCCTGTTATTTCACATCTGTCTTTCTATCTTCCTTGGATGACTCTCCCTGAAAAGAAGTTTGCCCCTTTAAGAGTAAAGAAATATCTCAAATATAGCTCCCTGCTAACTAATTGAGAAGCAGATGCCCAGAGGGATAAGAATCCTCCAATTAGAGTTTTGCAGTGATTGGTGTTTAATGGCTAGTTGGTTGGTTGTTTGGTTGGTTGGTTGGTTGGTTGTTTGCTTGCTTGGCTGGTGCTCATGGTAGTGGTTGTTTCTTTTGGCATTTACATTTGTGTCTCTTTTTGCTGGATAATGGCTAGATTATCCAAAGAATTTCTCAAGTGATTTCAGCTAAAAGGACCCTGAATTCTCTATCCTGCCAGTTCCCTATTAAATCCGGTCTAAGCAAAACCCATGTCAAGTCAGAGTCATTCCAGCTTAGCCACAGACAAAGGCAAATTTTTTTACATTTTGCTTCTACTCAATTTCTTTTCTTCTCACTATACTCTGGGACTAAGATTGTTCTAGAAAACCATTTTTCAAATCACTGCATTCCTTCATGCAGTTAGTTTACATGAATATATGTGATATCATCCTGTATTTACCCTTCTTCTTTTGGATTACTTCATATTCTTTTATAAAGGATGATATTCCTTAAGGTGAGGATTCTTTTTTCCCCCTTGGCTTTAGAAATTGTTTTTTCAGCTTGATACTGTTGTAAGAAATTTTAAAATAACCTTTTGCATTTTGTGACAGAAAGAACCCATGTATATTTTGTATCACTGATTTACTCATATTCTAGAAAGGTAACATTCAGGAAAAAGTAGAAGAGAATATTCAGTGCATAAAAAAATGATAGTTTGGTTTGATTGACAATATTACCTTGTTTTTTCCCATTTTAATGTGCTTACAGCATGTCAATTTCAAAGTACTCTTATATTGACATACACTTATAAGTACAAAAATACCACAAAGGCAATTCTATACATATTATTAAGTGTTTAGAATTATTATGTTTCTTTTTTTAAGATCTGGTTTCTTTTTTTTTCCTTTTATTTAAACATCTTGATTACATATATGATTGTGATTAGGTTTCAGTCATGTAAAGAACACCCCTTTCACCAGTGCAATATTCCCTCCAACAATCTCCAAAGTCTCCCTCCATCCCACCCCACCCCCACCTGTACTCTAGACAGGCTTTATGTTTTATGTGTCAGCATGTAGTCTATCCTGGGGAATGACCCATGTACATCGGAGAAGAATGTGTTTCCAGGTTTTTTGGGTTGGAGCATCCTATATATATACTAGTCTTCTTTCTTCCATTACTCTTTTCAGGGCTAGTATGCTTTTGTTGGGTTTTAGTCTGGGTTGACCTATCAAGTGTTGATAGGGCCGTGTTGAGGTCTCCGACAATGATTGTGTTATTATTGATTTCTTCTTTCAGAGTTGTCAGTAACTGTATTAGATAATTGGCGTCTCATTGGGTGCATATATGTTTAATAGTCTGATTTCTTCCTGTTGCACATATACTTTGATTAGTGCATAGTGTCCATTTTGTCCCTTACCACTTTTTTGAGTATAAAGTTGGTGTCATCAGATATTAATATAGCCACGCCAGCTTTTTTGATGGTGTTGTTTGCTTGGATGATTTTCCTCCAGCCTTTTATTTTGAGTCTATGTTTGATCTGACTATTCAGATATGTTTCTTGTAGGCAACAGAAGGTTGGATTCATCTTTTTGACCCATTTTGCCACAAAGCCTTCCCAGCAAAGTAGCTTCCATATCTTGCATTAAATCTCCATCTTGGTTAGCTAATAGTAAGATTCCAGTTCACCAGAGGACCAACTGAGAGAATCACACACACACTGCCCCCAAAAATAACAATTAAATCTCATATGATGCAAAAATACTAAATGAAGGAATGTAAAAAATTAAAAGCCTAGATCACCCTTGGTCTCAGAGTACAGTGAGAAGAAAAAAAGAAATTTAGGTGCTTCGAATCCCGGCATTCCATATGATCCCCCGAGCCTGCCAGGAGCGATTTCTGAACATAGAGCTAGGAGTAACCCCTGAGCACTGCCGGGTGTGACCCAAAAGCCAAAAACCAAAAAATTAAAATAAATAAATAAATAAATAAATAAATAAATTGCCTGTAAATATCCAGCATTCCACATGGTCCCCTAAAACTCACCAGGAGTTTTCTTAAGTGCAGAGCCAGGAGTAACCCGGAGCATACTAGCTATGTCCCCCAAATTTAAAAAGCAATACATTGGCACTATTTTAAAATAATTTTTATATAATAATAATAATAAAAATATTTACATCTTTTTAAAATTCAGTTACGAAGTATTTCATTCACATGTAAAAATAAAGCACCTCACATTTAATTTTCAAGAGATGATAAAATTACCTCTTATACTTGGTGAATAAATTGATAGTTACCAGAAGTAAAAGGGACAGGTATGGAAAGTATAAGCAGAGAATTCTCTTTAATGATGAGATCAAACTTAAACATTATTGGTAGAAATATAAAAAATATGTAAAGTATGTAACTAGTCCATAAAATCATATTATATCATAAACAAAGTATAATTCAATGAAAAGGTTAAAATTAGAAATGTAAGTCTTAAATATTAGCTCAAAAAACTAAAAGATATTTTGTTGATTTTATATATATATATATATTAAAGAGCATATAATGATTTTAAATAAATAGATATACAAACTACATTAATATACAGGCTAACAGAAAATATTTGTCAACCAGTTACAGAATGCAAAATATATAAATAAAAATTTCTAGATATTAAAATTAGACTCAAGTGTTGTAAACAATGATGAGAAAATAAGAAATAAAGTTAAAAAGTTTTGAAAAAGATCATTTGAAATAATTAAACCAGATGCTTGTAGAATTTTATGATTTTAAATAGATATACAAACTACATTAATATACAGGCTAACAGAAAATATTTGTCAACCAGTAACAGAATGCAAAATATATAAATAAAAAATTCTAGATATTAAAATTAGACTCAAGTGTTGTAAACAATGATGAGAAAATAAGAGATAAAGTTGAAAAGTTTTGAAAAAGATCATTTGAAATAATTAAACCAGATGCTTGTAGAATTTTTAAAAAAACAAATATATAGAATAATAGTCCAAAATAAAATAATTGATTAGTTAGAGAGAGAGAGTACAATGGTAAGGTACTTGACTTGCTTGTTGCAGATCCTGGTTTGATACCTAGTACTGCCAAGAGTATTTCCCAAGTCAGGAGTATTTCCTGAGGTAGGAGTAAGGAGGGCATACCCCTGGGTGTGACCCAAAAACAAAACAGAACAAATACATTTTAAATAAAAATTTATTATAAAGGCATCACTTTACAATAGCCAGACTATGAAAAATTCCAAGTGTTGAAGAACAGATGAGTGGGTAAAGAAACTGAGGTACCATGGAAAACTATACAGCTGTTAGGAAAAATAGTCATGGAGACTACTATGCTGAGCAAACAAAGTCAAAGAAAGAGAGATACACCTAGAGTAATCACTCTCATTTGTGGATTATAAAATTGATAACATGGAAAAATATTCACAGATAATAGAGATGAGGGCTAGGAGAACCATTCCATGTAGAAGAATGCAGTTAGGGCAGAGAAGGGACTGCTGTGAAAATAATAGTTGAAAATGATCACTCTGGACAAGAACAGGGTGATCAAGAGATAAAGTGATATTCAGGATACTCCTTCAGTAACAATAGTTCAAACAACTGTGTCTAAAAATAAAAGAACAAGAGAGAATAAAATATCTCCTCAGGCAGGAAGAGGAGAGGGTATAAGGGAAACTGGGGATATTGGTGGCAGGAAATGTGCACTGGTAAAGGTGTTGTACATTGTAGGACTGAAATTCAACCATAAATAACAATGTATCTATGAAAAAAACTATATTATGAACAACTTTGTAACAACAGTGTTTAAATAATTTTTAAGAATAGTTTTATACAACTGGAGCAATAGTGCAGCTGTCGGGCGTTTGCCTTGCATGTGGCAGACCAGGAAGGACCCGAGTTTGATTCCCGGCATCCCATATGATCCCCTGAGCCTGCCAAGAGAGATTTCTGAGCACAGAGTCAAGAGTAATCCCTGAGCACTTCCAGGTGTGTCCCCTAAAAAAACAATTGTTATAAAGGTATAAAATAACTGAAAAAAGAAAAATGTTACTTAATAAATTATCTTAGATACATGGAAACTTTTGGAACATTCTCTATATTTTAACCATTAGAAATGGGACAAATTATGTACATACACTTTTATCATAAATAGAAGAAAAATAAAACTAAATTTATATTGTTAGAGTTTGGGTAGTTTTTGAAAGATGAGCATAAAACACACTCCACTTATTTGTGTTACACACAAAGTACAAATAAATAAATATAAATATAAATAAATATAAACTAAAGAAAAAATAAACTTTACAAGATCAGTTTGTGGTTAGCAGAAGAAAGGGAAGTGAGGGATTTTTAAATTTGGAAAAAGGGACAATCAAATAAAGGATGGAATTAGACTTCACTAGCAATCTAAGACAGTATGTGCATATGTTGGTATTTCAATTATATACAACTTAGACTTTTAAATGTTATCATATAGTGTTATTTCACTAATAAAATAACAAAATAAAAATAATAAGAACAGTAGTTTACCTAACATTCTTTAACAATCTAAACTTAAAATGGGCCTGTTAAAATGGCAGGCTGTGGATGAGAAGAGGTGGTAGAGGATGCATTCGGGGAACATTGGTGAAGGGAGGTTGACACTGGTAGGGGGATTGGTCCTGATTCATTTTGTGTCTGAAACGCAACTATGAGGGACTTTGTAAATTACAATAGCTTCAATAAAATAAAATTTAAAAAATGTATAAGTAATTTGTCTTTAGATATACTCTTCTGTCATATGCCCCCTGGACCATATAGGCTTCATGTTTCCCTTACAGAAACTGGTAAAACAGGTGTAAAATAAACAAGCTGATACCCAAATCAATGTGATGGCTGTAATCACTAAATTATAATTTACCTCTGTCTCAGGTGTCTGATTTTCTGCCTGCATTTACAAAACTATAACAATTTTCTTATTATTTTATGAGTGGTGTAAAATTATTGACCGTTTTAAAAAGGCAATATATTTTTTTTGGAAACTTTCTGCTCAGTGGATATTTTTTTTTTGGATTTTTTTTTTTATTTAAACACCTTGATTACATACATGATTGTGTTTGGGTTTCAGTCATAAAAGGAACACCACCCATCACCAGTGCAACATTCCCATCACCCAAGTCCCAAATCTCCCTCCTCCCCACCCAACCCCCGCCTGTACCCTAAACAGGCTCTACATTTCCCTCATACATTCTCAATATTAGGACAGTTCAAAATGTAGTTATTTCTCTAACTAAACTCATCACTCTTTGTGGTGAGTTTCCTGAGGTGAGCTGGAACTTCCAGCTCTTTTCTCTTTTGTGTCTGAAAATTATTATTACCAGGGTGTCTTTCATTTTTCTTAAAACCCATAGATGAGTGAGACCATTCTGCGTTTTTCTCTCTCTCTCTGACTTATTTCACTCAGCATAATAGATTCCATGTACATCCATGTATAGGAAAATTTCATGACTTCATCTCTCCTGACAGCTGCATAATATTCCATTGTGTATATGTACCACAGTTTCTTTAGCCATTCGTCTGTTGAAGGGCATCTTGGTTGTTTCCAGAGTCTTGCTATGGTAAATAGAGCTGCAAAGAATATAGGTCTAAGGAAGGGGTTTTTGTATTGTATTTTTGTGTTCCTAGGGTATATTCCTAGGAGTGGTATAGCTGGATTGTATGGGAGCTTGATTTCCAGTTTTTGGAGGAATCTCCATATCGCTTTCCATAAAGGTTGAACTGGACAGCATTCCCACCAGCAGTGGATAAGAGTTCCTTTCTCTCCACATCCCCGCCAACACTGTTTATTCCCATTCTTTGTGATGTGTGCCATTCTCTGGGGTGTGAGGTGGTATCTCATTGTTGTTTTGATTTGCATCTCCCTGATGATTAGTGATGTGGAACATTCTTTCATGTGTCTTTTGGCCATGTGTATTTCTTCTTTGTCAAAGTGTCTGTTCATTTCTTCTCCCCATTTTTTGATGGGGTTAGATGTTTTTTTCTTGTAAAGTTCTGTCAGTGCCTTGTATATTTTGGAGATTAGCCCCTTATCTGATGGGTATTGGGTGAATAGTTTCTCCCACTCAGTGGGTGGCTCTTGTATCCTGGGCACTATTTCCTTTGAGGTGCAGAAGCTTTTCAGCTTAATATATTCCCATCTGTTAATCTCTGCTTTCACTTGCTTGGAGAGTGCAGTTTCCTCCTTGAAGATGCCTGTAATGTCCTGGAGTGTTTTGACTATGTGCTGTTCTATATATCTTATGGTTTTGGGGCTGATATCGAGGTCTTTAATCCATTTGGATTTTACCTTTGTACATGATGTTAGCTGGGGGTCTAAGTTTAATTTTTTGCAAGTGGCTATCCAATTGTGCCAACACCACTTGTTGAAGAGGCTTTCCCTGCTCCATTTAGGATTTCCTGCTCCTTTATCAAAAATTAGATGGTTGTATCTCTGGGGAACATTTTCTGAGTATTCAAGCCTATTCCACTGATCTGAGGACCTATCCTTATTCCAATACCATGCTGTTTTGATAACTGTTGCTTTGTAGTACAGTTTAAAGTTGGGAAAAGTAATTCCTCCCATATTCTTTTTCCCAATGATTGCTTTAGCTATTCGAGGGTGTTTATTGTTCCAAATGAATTTCAAAAGTGTCTGATCCACTTCTTTGAAGAATGTCATGGGTATCTTTAGAGGGATGGCATTAAATCTGTATAATGCCTTGGGGAGTATTGACATTTTGATGATGTTAATCCTGCCAATCCATGAGCAGGGTATGCGTTTCCATTTCCGTGTGTCCTCTCTTATTTCTTGGAGCAGAGTTTTATAGTTTTCTTTGTATAGTTCCTTCACATATTTAGTCAAGTTGATTCCAAGATATTTGAGTTTGTGTGGCACTATTGTGAACGGGGTTGTTTTCTTAATGTCCATTTCATCCTTATTACTATTGGTATATAGAAAGGCCATTGATTTTTGTGTGTTAATTTTGTAGCCTGCCACCTTGCTATATGAGTCTATTGTTTCTAGAAGCTTTTTGATAGTCTTTAGGGTTTTCTAAGTAGAGTATCATGTCATCTGCAAACAGTGAGAGCTTGACTTCTTCCTTTCCTATCTGGATTCCCTTGATATCCTTTTCTTGCCTAATCGCTATAGCAAGTACTTCCAGTGCTATGTTGAATAGGAGTGGTGAGAGAGGACAGCCTTGTCTTGTGCCAGAATTTAGAGGGAAGGCTTTCAGTTTTTCTCCATTGAGGATAATATTTGCCACTGGCTTGTGGTAGATGGCCTTCACTATATTGAGAAAGGTTCCCTCCATTCCCTTCTTGCTGAGAGTTTTGATCAAGAATGGGTGTTGGAACTTATCAAATGCTTTCTCTGCATCTATTGATATGATCATGTGGTTTTTATTTTTCTTGTTATTGATGTTGTGTATTATGTTGATAGATTTACGGATGTGAAACCAGCCTTGCATTCCTGGGATGAAACCTACTTGATCGTAGTGGATGATCTTCTTAATGAGGCATTGAATCCTATTTGCCAGGATTTTGTTGAGGATCTTTGCATCTGCATTCATCAGTGATATTGGTCTGTAATTTTCTTTTTTGGTAGCGTATCTGTCTGGTTTAGGTATCAGGGTGATGTTGGCTTCATAAAAGCTATTTGGAAGTGTTTCTGTTTGTTCAATTTCATGAAAGAGTCTTGCCAAGATTGGCAGTAGTTCCTCTTGGAAAATTTGATAGAATTCATTAGTGAATCCATCTGGACCTGGGCTTTTGTTTTTCGGCAGATATTTGATTACTGTTTTAATTTCATCAATGGTGATGGGGGTGTTTAGATATGCTACATCCTCTTCCTTCAACCGTGGAAGATTATAAGAGTCCAAGAATTTATCCATTTCTTCCAGGTTCTCATTTTTAGTGGCGTAGAGTTTTTCAAAGTAGTTTCTGATTACCCTTTGAATCTCTGTCATATCAGTAGTGATCTCTCCTTTTTCATTCCTGATACGAGTTATCAAGTTTCTCTCTCTCTCTTTCTTTGTTAGGTTTGACAGTGGTCTATCAATCTTGTTTATTTTTTCAAAGAACCAACTTCTGCTTTCGTTGATCTTTCGGATTGTTTTTTGAGTTTCCACTTCGTTGATTTCTGCTCTCAGCTTTGTTATTTCCTTCTGTCTTCCTATTCTTGGGTCCTTTTGTTCAGCATTTTCTAGTTCTATTAGCTGTGTCATTAAGCTACTCAGGTAAGCTCCTTCTTCCTTCCTGATGTGTGCTTGCAAAGCTATAAATTTTCCTCTCAGTACTGCTTTTGCTGTGTCCCATAAGTTCTGAGAGTTTGTGTATTTATTGTCATTTGTTTCCAGGAACCTTTTGATTTCCTCCTTGATTTCATCTAGGACCCACTGGTTATTGAGCATGAGGCTGTTTAACTTCCAGGTGTTAAAGTGTTTCTTCTGAGTCCCTTTGGAGTTCACAAATAATTTCAGAGCCTTGTGGTCAGCGAAGGTAGTCTGCAAAATTTCTATCCTCTTGATCTTATGGAGGTATGTTTTATGTGCCAGCATGTAGTCTATCCTGGAGAATGTCCCATGTACATTGGAGAAGAATGTGTATCCAGGTTTCTGGGGATGGAGTGTCCTATATATATCCACTAGGCCTCTTTCTTCCATTTCTCTCCTCAGGTCTAGTATATTCTTGTTGGGTTTCAGTCTGGTTGACTTGTCCAGTGTTGACAAAGCCGTGTTAAGGTCCCCCACAATTATTGTGTTGTTGTTGATATTATTTTTCAGATTTGTCAACAGTTGTATTAAATATTTTGCTGGCCCCTCATTCGGTGCATATATGTTTAGGAGAGTGAATTCTTCCTGCTCTACGTACCCCTTGATTAATATAAAATGTCTGTCTTTGTCCCTTACAACCTTCCTGAGTATAAAGTTTGCATTATCTGATATTAGTATGGCCACTCCAGCTTTTTTATGGGTGTTGTTTGCTTGGATAACTTTTCTCCAGCCTTTTATTTTGAGTCTATGTTTGTTCTGACTATTCAGGTGCGTTTCTTGTAGGCAGCAGAAGGTTGGATTGAGTTTTTTGATCCATTTAGCCACTCTGTGTCTCTTAACTGGTGCATTTAGTCCATTGACGTTGAGAGAAAGAATTGTCCTGGGATTTAACGCCATCTTTATTTCAAAATTTGGTGTGTCTTTTGGGTAGTCTTGTCTTAGATTAGGTCTTTCAGTTTTTCTCTTAAGACTGGTTTTGTGTCTGTGAAGTTTCTGAGCTGTTTTTTGTCTGTGAAACCATGTATTCTTCCATCAAACCGGAAAGTGAGTTTTGCTGGGTATAGTATTCTGGGTGAAGCATTCATTTCATTCAGTCTTGTCACAATATCCCACCACTGCTTTCTGGCATTGAGTGTTTCTGGTGACAGGTCTGCTGTAAATCTCAGGGAAGCTTGCTTGAACATGATTTCCCCTTTTGATCTTGCTGTTTTCAGAATTCTGTCTCTATCTGTGGGATTTGTCTTTGTGACTAGGATGTGTCTTGGGGTGGTTTTTCTGGGGTCTCTTTTGGTTGGTACTCTTCGGGCATGCAGGATTTGATCACATATATTCTTTAGCTCTGGAAGTTTCTCTTTAATGATGTTCTTGACCATTGATTCTTCCTGGAAATTTTCTTCCTGGGTCTCTGGGACTCCAATGATTCTTAAGTTGTTTCTGTTGATCTTATCATAGACTTCTATTTTCGTCTGTTCCCATTCTTTGACTAATTTTTCCATTGTCTGCTCATTTGCTTTAAGTTTTTTGTCCAATCTCTCCTGCTGTATGGAATTGTTATGTATCTCATCTTCCACAGCACCACGTCTATTCTCAGCTTCTGATACCCTGTCCCAGAGCTTATCCATTTTGTCATTCACTTCGTTTACTGACTTTTTCAGTCCTGTTAGTTGACATGTTATTTCAGTTTGGAGTTTTGTCATTTCTGCCTTCATATTTTCTTGGTTCTTATTAGTGTTCTGTTCAACTCGATCCATGGTTTCTTGGAGTCTGTTGAGCACCTTCCATATTGCTAGTCTAAAGTCCTTATCTGAGAGGTTGATTAGTTGTTCAGTCATTATCTGGTCCTCAGAATTGTCATCTTCATTCTCTATGTCTGATGCTGGCCTGCGTTGTTTCCCCATTGTCACACTTGTATTGTGGGTTTTTCTACGTGTTGTGGTGGTATTCATTGTCTATATGATGTAGGCAGCACACTCCTCTGGCTCCTCCCTTTCTGGATGGGCTGACTTGCCTCTAAGGGAGGGGAGTCCTCCGTGGATGAAGCCTCACACTGGGTCAAATCTTAGGCCCGAGCATGCAACAGAGAAGACAGTCCAGAGAGAAATGTTTGCTTCTGTGATATAGCGCCGTTCTTACTGTGATTTTTCCTTCTTGTTGCAATGGAGTTCTTTCCTTAGAAAGAGTGCACGGCTACGCAGCCGTGCTCCTCTGGAGCCTCTTTTTGCCCCACTCGCAAGAGTTTCACGCAAGAGGACAGTAGACAGACATAGACAGGTCACACTCACAGTCTTTCACAGTTGAGCCCCACTGGGCCGGTGTACTTTCGCGGATTTTCCCCGCCTGGTGTCACACACAGGGAGCCAGCTCTTGCAAAGCTTAGCCGGTTTTTATGCTCTGAAGTCCCTCCCTGAAAATGGCGTCTGGGCGAGCGAGGTTTCTGGAGGCTCTTTTTGCCCCACTCGCAAGAGTTTCACGCAAGAGGACAGTAGACAGACATAGACAGGTCACACTCACAGTCTTTCACAGTTGAGCCCCACTGGGCCGGTGTACTTTCGCGGATTTTCCCCGCCTGGTGTCACACACAGGGAGCTAGCTCTTGCAAAGCTTAGCCGGTTTTTATGCTCTGAAGTCCCTCCCTGAAAATGGCGTCTGGGCGAGCAAGGTTTCTGGAGGCTCTTTTTGCCCCACTCGCAAGAGTTTCACGCAAGAGGACAGTAGACAGACCTAGACATGTCACACTCACAGTCTTTCACAGTTGAGCCCCACTGGGCCGGTGTACTTTCGCGGCAAAAAGGCAATATTTTATACTTAAATATTTAAATTCTGTAATTTTTTCCAGGACATAACTTGCTTACTCAATTTTTCACCTTAATTAATGCATTTTAATTAATTAATTAATTTTCCACCTTAATTCAGAAAACATACTATTCCTGGTCTGCTTAACAGCATTTATATGACTGAGGCCATAACTCTTCGCTATAAATAATATACATATCTGGTTAAATATGTGATCCTAGAAGAAGTAGATATATATGAAGTAGAAATATCAAACTACCTGAAATATAAAACAAAATAATTACAACCAATCTTAAAATCATGAGAAAGTAATAAAGACCTGTTTTAGTAAAACATTTATTTTATTTTTGTACCAATAATTGAATAATTACCCAAAGTACTGACCCATTAAATCTGGTATGTTGTGACTCTTGTGTAACATTTTTGAGGAAAGCAATATAGGGCTAGTTCAATGGCTCTGCTACCAAAGATATCATCTTTGTATCATCTCTCTTCTCTCTAAATCTCCTTTACTCTTTTAGGGAGATCTCCCCCAAACAGAAGTCTAGAGACCCCTTAAGGCTATTATTAGTCAACCACGTTAATAGTGCAACTTGAAAAAAATGTGATGCTGCAAGAACCCCTAAAATATTCAGGATTCCCCATATATCATTGTGGTTCTTCCTAGTATGAAAGACAGTGGTCAGACACATTGTGGTCCAGGATTAGCCCAGGTGAGCTACAAGGCAAAAATGCCTGTTTATCTCGCCAGACTCAAAGCCTGTCTTTTATTCCAAGATGATCCATTTGTGATGCCATACATTTGTTCCAGTTAGTAAAGAAAAATGGCATAGAGACAACCATACTTTCCACATAAATAGTGCCCAAATTTTGTCATTTACAATTCCTTATTAGCCAGTAAACCACTACAATAGAGGTAAGAAAAATAAATTTATTCCTGACTGTCTACCTGTTGCTTTAAAATAATGGAGATATTAAGATTAGGTCTTTACGAAAGACAAAGTGAAAACTAGAAGGCAAATAGCATTCATTGCTACAGTTTATTTAAAGGGGAGTACAAATATTTATTATAACCTACTTCATAGACACACACTCCCCAATAGAGAAAACTTAAAAATCCCGTTGATAACTAACTTCATTCAGTAAAAAGTCTTTCAACTCTGGGTGATCTATGATCCTTTCCATAAAGTTTGTATATCTCATGATTTGACAGCTTGTAAACTAAGTTTATCTGCCAGCAACACTCTTAGCAGTAAAAGCTTGTGACATAACTGGGTGTGGTTAGCTATATTGCCCTATTGAGAAAAGTGAAATTGGGCAACATAGAGCAGTTACTGGACAATCTGGACTATGGAAAATATCAAATACCACAAGGTAAGAATTAAAAAAAATTCTCTGAAAAAACAATAGAGAAAAATCTCTTGGATATAATCCATTAGAAGTGTTTCTTTCCTGCTTCCTTGGAGTCTATGTCTACTTTCATCCAAAGTCTTACATCTGCTCTTTAAAGATGCTTTCTGCTTTTCTCCTCAATGCCACTGATTCAAGTAAAATTTTCATCTTAGAGACAACAATGTTTCTGTAGCCTTCTGCTTGTGATTCAGAATTGATGGCCTGGGGATTTCCCAAGGAGTTAAAACAATTACAGGTCATGTTGTTGTTCTTCAGCCATACAATTCACTCAAAATCTGAGCAAGCTTCCAGGCAATTTGTTTTGGATTAGTTCCATATGTAAGTAACTATAGCCAAAGATCTAATCTAGACATAGTTTTTAAGCCTGAAAATGCTTGTCTTTTCCTTATTACCCTGTGTGCTTTATTTACCCCCGCTCTCTCTGAATGGAAACTACATCGAAATGATCTGAACCATTTTGTTTGGGTGGAAAAGCAATACTCTTAATTTAATTTCACCTCTGGTCTGGCTCTCAAATCTGGCAGGACATTGAGCTTATCTGCTACTAAAGCAGTGATTTTGAAGCTACCAAATATAATTGCTTTGGTTTCAAGTACAGAAGAAGTTGACTTTTTCAACTTTTAGAGACCCCAAATTACAGGACTCTCAGTGCAATTATTTTGCTAACCCAGCACAAAGAGCCTTTCTTGAAAGGATTATATTCCTTTCCACTTCTACTTAGAATATTTAACTCTAGCCAGAGTTCATTTCTGTCACAGTATTTTATTAGAGGAGCAAAGAGCAGCAAACACTATCAAAATTCTGGATTTTTTTCTATGATTTTTCCTAATATTATGGCCTAATTTGCATAAATTCTTTCTTCCTAGATAGCATCATACCACTGCTTTGTCTGAACTTAAGTGTAATCAAACTACTTTCCAGCATCCAATATCTGTCTCTCCCTTTTATATCCGAACAGTGTAAAACATACTCTGCCCCAAATCTAGATTATTCCATACCTCTCTGCTAGCAAATTTTGTCTTGATATAGGATGCAGTCCTGAAGTACACAACAATAATGTGAATTTATAACAGTCCAGGGGGCAAAGGGGAGAAGTATGGGATGCATGCTGGGCACAGGGGAAGAGGGAAAACAACATTGGTGGTGTGATCGGCCCTAATTCACTGTAACTATGTACCTTAAATATAATGTAAAAGACATGTAATTCACATTGGTCACAAAAATATTTAAAAATATGTGAATTCATAAAGACAATAGATATTAGGGCCAGGGATATGGTAAAGATCTTGCCTCGCATGTGCAATACCTTGGATGAAATTCAGGACACAATACTAAAAAGCAGAAAGGTGGGCTGAGAGAGATGCCTTTGAATGCAGGAGTTTGAGGTTAATTCATAGCACTGCATGGTCACATAAGCATTGTTGAGGAATGAAGGGAGGAAATTGTGGAGGCATGAGGGAGAAAGAGAGGAAATAATGGAGCGAGGGAGGGAAGTAGGAAGGAAGGGAAAAGGGAAGAAAAAGAGGGAGAATAAAAAGAAATTTCAAAAGGGAGGGAGGGAAGAAAGGAGAGAGTGAGGAAGGAACAAATGAAGGAAATAAAGGAAATGAGAGAGGGAAGAAGATAGGGATAGAGGAAAGAAATAGAAGGAAGGAACAAAGGAAGACTAGAAGAAAGGAAGGGAGAAAGGGAAGGAAGAATAAGGAAGAAAGGGATGGAAAAATAAGCAAGAAATGGAGGGAGGGAGGAAATAAGCAAAAACTTAAGGGAGAGAGGGAGGGAATAAGGAAGAATCAAATGAAATAAAGGAAGGAAACAATGAAAGAAGCAAAGAAGAATGAAGGAATGCAGGAAGTTTCCTTTTGAAATTATATTGCTATACTTATTATTCCTCTCTGGGAGAGTATATTCTGGCTCATTACAAGTATTGGCTATATGAGATATAGGTCCCACAATTGAACAAGAATCAAGGGCAGTCTTCTCAGCTATAGCGCCAGATTAGCCATTTCTCTTCATTATCGCTTTTATTATGGCCCCTGTGTTCATAAAAACTACCTCTTTGGGGACCGCAAGCTGTGATATATCCATTTCCATTTCATATTGTGCCATCCATATGTATGATTAAGAAAGTATTTTAGGATATATAGATATTTACTCTCATTTAATCAATTGACTCGCCATCTTTCACTGGTAAGAGCAATGATTTTGCCCTTTCAGCTGACAAGGTTTTTTTTTTTTTCCCTTTATTTGGATATCTTGATTACATAAATGATTGTGATAAGGTTTCAGTCCTATAAAGATCACCCCTCTTCACCAGTGCAACATTCCCGCCACCAAAGTCCCAAATCTCCCTCCATCCCACCCCACCCCCACCTGTACTCCAGACAGGCTTTCCAGTTCCCTCATTCATTCACTTGATTATGGTAGTTCTCAGTGTAGTTATTTCTATAACTGTGCTCACCACTCTTGTGGTGAGCTTCATGGAGTGAGCTGGTGTTCCAGCTCTCCTCTAATTGTCTCTGAGGATTGTTACAAAAATGACTTTTATTTTTCTTAAGACCCATAGATGAGTGAGACTATTCTGCGTCTCTCTCTCTCTCCCTCTGACTTATTTCACTGAGCATGATAGATTCCATGTACATCCATGTATAGGAAAATTTCATGACTTCATCTCTCCTGACGGCTGCATAATATTCCATTGTGTATATGTACCACAATTTCTTTAGCCATTCGTCTGTTGAAGGGCATCTTGGTTGTTTCCAGAGCCTGGCTATTGTGAATAGTGCTGCAATAAATATAGGTGTGAGGAAGGGGTTTTTGTATTGTATTCTTGTGCTCCTAGGGTATATCCCTAGGAGTGGAATAGCTGGGTCGAATGGGAGCTCAATTTCCAGTTTTTGAAGAAACCTCCATATCGCTTTCCATAGAGGCTGTACTAGACGGCATTCCCACCAGCAGTGGATAAGAGTTCCTTTCTCTCCACATCCCCGCCAGCACTGATTGTTCTCATTCTTTGTGATGTGCGCCAATCTCTGTGGTGTGAGGTGGTATCTCATCGTTGTTTTGATTTGCATTTCTCTGATGATTAGTGACGAGGAGCATTTTTTCATGTGTCTTTTGGCCATTTGTATTTCTTTTTTATCAAAGTGTCTGTTCATTTCTTCTCCCCATTTTTTGATGGGATTAGATGTTTTTTTTTGGTAAAGTTCTGTCAGTGCCCTGTATATTTTGGATATTAGCCCCTTATCTGAAGGATGTTGGGTGAATAGTTTCTCCCACTCAGTGGGTGATTCTTGTATCCTGGGCACTATTTCTTTTGAGGTGCAGAAGCTTTTCAGTTTAATGTATTCCCATCTGTTAATCTCTGCTTCCACTTGTTTGGAAAGTGCAGTTTCCTCCTTGAAGATACCTTTAGTCTCAATGTCATGGAGTGTTTTACCGACATGTTGTTCTATATACCTTATGGTATCTGGTCTGATATCAAGGTCTTTAATCCATTTGGATTTTACCTTCGTACATGATGTTAACTGGGGGTCTATGTTCGCTTTTTTGCAAGTCGCTGACCAGTTCTGCCAGCACCACTTGTTGAAGAGATTTTCTCTGCTCCACTTAGGATTTCTTTCTCCTTTGTCAAAAATTAGGTAATTGTATGCCTGGGGAATGTTCTCTGAGAACTCAAGCCTATTCCACTGATCTGAGGGTCTGTCTTTATTCCAATACCCTGCTGTTTTAATAACTATTGCTTTGTAGTACAGTTTAAAGTTGGGGAAAGTAATGCCTCCCATTTTCCTTTTCCCTAGGAGTGCTTTAGCTATTCGAGGATGTTTATTGTTCCAGATGAACTTCATAAGTGTTTGATCCACTTCTTTGAAGAATGTCATGGGTATTTTTAAGGGGATCGCATTAAATCTGTATAATGCTTTGGGGAGTATTGCCATTTTAATGATGTTAATCCTGCCAAGCCATGAGCAGGGTAAGTGTTTCCATTTCCGTGTGTCCTCTCTTATTTCTTGGAGCAGGGCTTTATAGTTTTCTTTGTATAGGTCCTTCACGTCTTTGGTCAAGTTGACTCCAAGATATTTGAGTTTGTGTGGCACTATTGTGAATGGGATTGCTTTCCTGACTTCCATCTCCTCCCTATTATTATTGGTGTATAAAAAGGCCATTGATTTCTGTAGGTTGATTTTGTAGCCTGCCACCTTGCTATATGAATCTATTATTTCTAGAAGCTTTTTGGTAGAGTCTTTAGGGTTTTCTAAGTAGAGTATCATATCATCTGCAAACAATGAGAGTTTGACTTCTTCCTTTCCTATCTGAATTCCCTTGATATCTTTTTCTTGCCTGATCGCTATAGCAAGAACTTCCAGTACTATATTGAAGAGGAGTGGTGAGAGAGGACAGCCTTGTCTTGTACCCGAATTTAGAGGAAAGGCTTTTAGTTTTTCTCCATTGAGGATAATATTTGCCATTGGCTTGTGGTAGATGGCTTCAACTAGATTGAGAAAGGTTCCTTCCATTCCCATCTTGCTAAGAGTTTTGATCAAGAATGGGTGTTGGACCTTATCAAATGCTTTCTCTGCATCTATTGATATGATCATGTGATTTTTATTTTTCTTGTTGTTGATGTTGTGTATGATGTTAATAGATTTACGGATGTTAAACCATCCTTGCATTCCTGGGATGAAGCCTACTTGGTCGTAGTGTATGATCTTCTTGATGATGCATTGGATCCTATTTGCCAGGATTTTGTTGAAGATCTTTGCATCAGCATTCATCAGGGATATTGGTCTGTAATTTTCTTTTTTGGCAGCATCTCTGTCTGGTTTTGGTATCAAGGTAATGTTGGCTTCATAAAAGCTGTTTGGGAGAGTTCCCTTTTTTTCAATTTCATGGAACAGTCTGGCTAGGATTGGTAGTAGCTCCTCTTGAAAGATTTGAAAAAATTCATTAGGAAAATCATCTGGGCCTGGGCTTTTCTTTTTTGGTAGATGTTTGATTACAGTTTCAATTTCCTCAGTAGTGATGGGGGTGTTTAGATATGCTACATCCTCCTTACTTAAATGTGGAAGGTTATAAGTGTCCAAGAATTTTTCCATTTCTTCTAGGTTCTCATGTTTTGTAGCATAAAGTTTCTCAAAGTAGCCTCTGATTATCCTTTGGATCTCTGCAATTTCTGTTGTGATCTCCCCCTTTTCATTTCTAATACGGGTTATCAGATTTCTCTCTCTCTCTTTCTTTGTGAGTTTTGCCAATGGTCTATCAATCTTGTTTATTTTTTCAAAGAACCAGCTTCTGCTTTCGTTGATCTTTCGGATTGCTTTTTGGTTTTCCACTTCATTGAGTTCCGCTTTCAGCTTTATTATTTCCTTCTGTCTCCCTATTTTTGGTTCATTCTGTTGGTCATTTTCTAATTGTTTAAGCTGTGCCATTAAGTTATTCAGGTATGCTCCTTCTTCCTTTCTGATGTGTGCTTGTAGAGCTATAAATTTTCCTCTCAGGACTGCTTTTGCTGTGTCCCATAGATTCTGGCAGTTTGTGTCTTCATTATCATTTGTTTCCAGGAAAGTTTTGATTTCCTTTTTGATTTCATCTCGGACCCACTTGTTGTTCAGTAGCAGGGTGTTTAATTTCCAATTGTTAAAGTTTTTCTTCTGTGTGGCTTTGTAGTTCACATCTAATTTCAGAGCCTTGTGGTCAGCAAAGGTAGCCTGCAAGATTTCTATCCTCTTGATTTTATGGAGGTATGTTTTATGTGTCCGCATGTAGTCTATTCTGGAGAATGACCCATGTACATTGGAAAAGAATGTGTATCCAGGTTTTTTGGGATGGAGTGTCCTGTATATATCTACTAGTCCTCTTTCTTACATAACACTTTTCAGGGCTAGTATGTTTTTGTTGGGTTTCAGTCTGGTTGACCTATCAAGTGTTGATAGGGCTGTGTTGAAGTCTCCCACAATGATTGTGTTATTATTGATTTCTTTCAGATTTGTCAGTAATTGTATTAGATAATTTGCTGGTCTCTCATTGGGTGCATATATGTTTAATAGTCTGATTTCTTCCTGTTGCACATATCCCTTGATTAGTACATAGTGTCCATCTTTGTCCCTTACCACTTTTCTGAGTATAAAGTTGGTGTCATCTGATATTAATATGGCCACCCCAGCTTTTTTCAGGGTGTTGTTTGCTTGGATAATTTTCTTCCAACCTTTGATTTTGAGTCTATATTTGTTCTGACTATTCAGATGTGTTTCTTGTAGGCAGCAAAAGGTTGGATTCATCTTTTTGACCCATTTTGCCACTCTGTGTCTTTTAATTGGTGAATTTAGTCCATTGACATTGAGGGAGATGATTGTCATAGGATTTAATGTCATCTTTGTAGATAAGTTTGCTGTGTTTGTTGGTCTCTCTTGTCTTAGAGTAGACCTGTCAGTTTTTCCTTTAAGGCTGGTTTATCTTCTGTGAAGTTTCTGAGCTGTTGTTTATCCGTGAAGCTGTGTATTCTTCCTCCAAACCTGAATGTGAGTCGGGCTGGGTGCAGTATTCTTGGGGAGGCATTCATTTCATTCAATCTTGTCACAATATCCAACCACTGTCTTCTGGCCTTGAGAGTTTCTTGTGACATGTCTGCTGTAAGTCTTAGGGATGCTCCTTTGAATGTAATTTCCCTTTTTGATCTTGCTGCTTTCAGTATTCTATCCCTATCTATGGGATTTGTCATTGTAACGAGGATGTGTCTTGGGGTGTTTTTCTTTGGGTCTCTTTTAGCTGGTATTCTTCGGGCATGCAGTATTTGATTGCATGTAGGCTTTAACTCTGGGAGTATCTCTTTGATGATGTCTTTGACAGTTGATTCTTCTTGGAGATCTCCTTCCTGGGTTTCTGGGACTCCAATGATTCTTATGTTGTTTCTGTTGAGTTTATCAAAGACTTCTATTTTCATCTCTTCGCATGCCTTGAGTACATTTTCCATTGCCTGTTCGTTTGTCTTAATGTTCTTTTCCAATTTCTTCTGTTGTGTTGAGCTTTTCTGCATCTCATCTTCCAGTACTCCGATTCTCTCCTCAGCTGCTGATACCCTGTTGGCGAGGCTATCCATTGTGGTTTTCAGTTGAGCAACCGTATTTTTCAGATCTGTTATTTCAGTTTGGAGTTTTCTGATTTCTGTTTTTGTGTTTTCTTCAGATCGATCTATGCTCTTTTTGAGGTCTACAAACATATTCCATATTTCTACTCTAAACTCCTTATCTGAAAGGTTAATCAGGTGGTTGTAATTTATTAGATCAACCGAGCTTTCATCTTCATTCTCTATGGATGGTGTTTGCCTGCGAGTTTTCCCCATTGTCACGCTTGTAGTGTGGTTTTTCCTGCGTGTTGTGGTGGGGTTCATTGATTAGGAAGATTTCGCGGCTGCAAAGGGAAGCGAAGTGGCTGAGCGCTTATGTTGCCTCTAGTTGCAAGTCCTCAGAGTGAACAAAGGCAGGGCAAGGTAGAGCGATCCCGCAGCCCCAGAATGCAGCTGCTCACCAGCTTCAAAATGCAGTTTTTTAGGGGTGCACTCCCTAGGCCCCTGAGGAAACCTTCGGAAGTTCAGAAGCACAGTTTCAGGCAGACAGAGATAGGAGTTTTCCCCGAAGTCCTCAGAGTAAACAAAGGCAGGGCAGGGCAAAGCGATTCCGCGGCCCCACAATGTAGGCACTCACCAGCTTCAGAATGCAGTGTTTTTGGGGGTGCGCTCCCTAGGCCCCTGAGGAAACCTTCGGAAGTTCAGAAGCACAGTTTCAGGCAGACAGAGATAGGAGTTTTCCCCGAAGTCCTCAGAGTGAACAAAGGCAGGGCAGGGCAAAGCGATTCCGCGGCCCCAGAATGCACGCACTCACCAGCTTCAAAATGCAGTGTTTTTGGGGGTGCGCTCCCTAGGCCCCTGAGGAAACCTTCGGAAGTTCAGAAGCACAGTTTCAGGCAGACAGAGATAGGAGTTTTCCCCGAAGTCCTCAGAGTGAACAAAGGCAGGGCAGGGCAAAGCGATTCCGCGGCCCCACAATGCAGGCACTCACCAGCTTCAGAATGCAGTGTTTTTGGGGGTGCGCTCCCTAGGCCCCTGAGGAAACCTTCGGAAGTTCAGAAGCACAGTTTCAGGCAGACAGAGATAGGAGTTTTCCCCGAAGTCCTCAGAGTGAACAAAGGCAGGGCAGGGCAAAGCGATTCCGCGGCCCCAGAATGCACGCACTCACCAGCTTCAAAATGCAGTGTTTTTGGGGGTGCGCTCCCTAGGCCCCTGAGGAAACCTTCGGAAGTTCAGAAGCACAGTTTCAGGCAGACAGAGATAGGAGTTTTCCCCGAAGTCCTCAGAGTGAACAAAGGCAGGGCAGGGCAAAGCGATTCCGCGGCCCCACAATGCAGGCACTCACCAGCTTCAGAATGCAGTGTTTTTGGGGGTGCGCTCCCTAGGCCCCTGAGGAAACCTTCGGAAGTTCAGAAGCACAGTTTCAGGCAGACAGAGATAGGAGTTTTCCCCGAAGTCCTCAGAGTGAACAAAGGCAGGGCAGGGCAAAGCGATTCCGCGGCCCCACAATGCAGGCACTCACCAGCTTCAGAATGCAGTGTTTTTGGGGGTGCGCTCCCTAGGCCCCTGAGGAAACCTTCGGAAGTTCAGAAGCACAATTTCAGGCAGACAGAGATAGAGCTGACAAGGTTTTAACTTCCACTATCCTGGTCAGACTTATAAACTGCATATGTAGTTTTTCAAGTCCCTTAATGAACAAGGCATCTGAAAACCAAGTTTTTTCTCTATTATCATAAGGGAGGATGCCTTTTAAATCAGACCAACTGGAATATATGTGTTCACAGAAAAAAAAAGGCATCTGCATGCATTCATTGCAGCACTATTCACAATCGCCAAAATTTTAAATCCCAAGTATCTAAAAACAGATTAGTAGTTAAAGAATCTATAGTACATCTATACAACAGAATACAACACAGCTGTTAGAAAAGTCATGAAATTTGCTTACACATGGATGGATAAGAAAGGTATTATTTTGATCAAAATGAGACAGAAGGATAGAGATAGAATGATCACACTCATTTGTGGGATATAAAATAAAAATAAAAATATAGCATGGTTATAGTATCAACAGACAATAGAGATGACAGCCAGAAAGGCTAGCTCATGGTAGGAAACTTGTAACAAAAAGAAAGAGAGTGCAGTTAGGGCAAAGATGGAAATACTAATTGGAAATATTGGTTTTTTTTCCACAGATTCATATTTAATAAATTTTGAATTAAATAACTGTAAAAAATACAAAATGATTCATGATTGAGTTTTAGTCATAGAGTACCAAAAACCATCATTTTTCCAATGTACATTTCACATCACCAATGTTTTCAGTTTGTTTCCTGCCCTCTACCTGTCTACCCCCTGCCTGCCTCTAAGGCAGACATTTTTCATGAATAACTTTGTAATTGTGTATCTCACAGAGATTAAATTTAAAAATTTTTTTCAAAAATAATATACTTGAACTACTTCTGTGCACATATGATCTATACTTTCACCAGACTTTCTTAGAGAAAGGAATATGAGTTGATGAATTAAGGTCTCAAAAGTCCTAAGAGTTACTGTTAGAGCATCTAACTGTGGGGTTCGTATTTTCTTAGTTGCCCACCTGTTGTTAGCCATAAATGACCTTTTCTTTCTAGAACACTCTGAACTTAATGAGGAATCAGGACTTGAACTGCTGTCCTAGAGACTCCTCTACAATAAGGGCAGTTTCTGCCATAGTTCACAGGCACCCAAGTCAACCCTGGACTACACTGTCAAGCTAGTTAGATAGGGAGCTACAAGTTTAGGAGTTCCCCCATCTTTTGGGTTAGCAGGCCTAATAACATTCATTGCTTCACTGCTAGATCAAGTATTGCCAAAACTGGAGCCGAAACTACGAGATTGATTTTTATGTATGCGGAGAATTTTAGACCAAGGATAATTTGGAAAAATTGTATATATACATATGACTATAAATGTATATATATATATACATATATCCTCCCAAAAGCCATTCTGTGCTCTTTTTACTATGTAGAAGTTATTTCTCTCTCTTAAATATGTACCTTCTTCCTGTCTTCCCTCAAAGTTCTTTAAGTAAATTTCCTTTGCGTTTATATTTTAATATAACAAAGTGATTTACCAAGTTGATCAGAATTTAATAATTTTAGGTTTCAAATGTTCAAACACGAATCCCAACACCAGTGGAACTTTACCTTCTCCAGTGTTGCCAATTTCTCACCTAACACAGTAACCAGCCTTGTTTCAGGAATAAAGTTATTTCATATTGTTTCTTACAACACAAAAGCAAGTGGAATTATAAAAACTTAAATAAACAAGAGTCAATTCGAAACAATTGTTATCTCTCTCCATGGTGTTACTAAAGTCAATGTCTAAGAATTTACTGGGCTGTGACTGGTGCCAGCTGAGTCTTCTGTGTTACATTACAAGCTCACTAAACTTAGTAAATTACTATGCAATTTTCCTATCAGATTTTTTGTAGTACTTCTGGGATGACAGTATTATAAAATATTGAAATTCAAGATTTATAGATATGAAACAAATCTGGTAGCTCGATAAATTTAAATTGTTGAGCTGGGCCATTTTCTGTTAGAGGGTGCAGGGGTCCTCAAACTTTTTAAACAGGGGGCCAGTTCACTGTCCTTCAGACTGTTGGAGGGCCAGATTATAGTAAAAACAAAAATTATGAACAAATTTCTATGCACACTGCATATATCTTATTTAGAAGTGAAGAAACAAAATGGGAATAAATACAATATGTGGCCCACGGGCCATAGTTTGAGGACCATTGGATAGGGTATAGTGCTGGACAGTTCTATTTTATACAGAAAGGGGAATCTATCCCCACACTTTATGAGAGTGCTGCAGTTATCAGCAGGACAAAACTACTTGGGGAGTGTTGGTGGCTATTATTTTATTCTGAAACTTAGTAAAGGAGTTAGGCTATTTTTTTTGCAAGCAAGATGGTGGGTATGTCAGTGAAGTAAATTTCTCTCTTAAATTTTTTTTTTAAGTTAGGAAACAGACCAAATATACGGATGCATGTAAATACAATTTACTTTCTACATTAAATGCCTTATAAACACTTGTTAAACAATTATAAATAAAACATATTTTAATTACTTGTAAAACTAAATTTAAAAATTAATGAAATGACCAATTACCAAATATTAATTGAGTATTCCATGTGAGGCTTTAAGTACCTGTATTAATCTGTATTATAAAAAATAACAAGTTGTGTGAAGTGAGGAAAAAAATTGACACATTAATAGGTGATAGAATTAAAAGTACTAAATACATTTAGCAAAGCCTATACATATCATGGTGAAGACTTCATTACTGTATTTCACAAAAAAATTGTATGGAAATGATTTACTTACTATAATTTTTCAGTTTCTGATATGATTTTAAATTTTCTTGTGAGTTTGCTCTGAAAATATTCCTTCAAGGCAATATAATTAGCAATAATTATTAATCTAATTCACATATCAAACTTTTCCCACACTACTTGTTCAAGAGACATTCATTAATCCACTTCATATTTCTCACTTATAAAAATTAAATGGATACCTGAGTGTTAGTCTTAGAATAGTCATATCTATTGAAATGATTTGAGGGTTTAACTTCATTCTAATATTATTAGTTTATTTTGAATACTGCTTTATATAATATAAAGTTGGGGAAAGTAATAATCTCCATCTTTTTGCTTCCCAATAATAATTTCTTTAGCTATCTATCTGAATTTCAGAAGTGTTCGATCTACTTCTTTGAAAAGTATTATGGGTATCCTTACAGAGATTGCTTTAAATCTGTTCAATGCTTTGGAAAATATTGCCATTTTAATAATGATCTTCCTCTCAATACATAAGAAAGGTATATGTTTTCATTTCTTTTCACTTATTTTATTTCTTCCTTTTTTTTCTTTTCTTTTTCTTTTTTTTTGTTTTTTTTTTGTTTGTTTGTTTTTTTCGGCCACACCCGTTTGATGCTCAGGGGTTACTCCTGGCTAAGCGCTCAGAAATTGCCCCTGGCTTGGGGGGACCATATGGGACACCGGGGGTTCAAAATGTGGTCTTTCCTTGGCTAGTGCTTGCAAGGCAAACACCTTACCTCTAGCGCCACCTCACCGGCCCTTTATTTTATTTCTTAAGCAGTGTTTTATAGTTTTCTTTGTATTGGTCTTTCACATCTTTATTTAAGTTGATTCCAAGGTGGTTAATTTTTTGAGGCACAATAATGAATGGGATTGGTTTTTTTTTAATATCTCTTTCTCATGAGTATATAGAAAATCCATACATTTTGTTTATTAATTTTGTAGCTAGCCACTTCACTATATACATCTGTACTTTCTAGAATTTTTATCTTATAATCTTTAGGATTTTATAAATATAGCATGATTTAGAAAATATAGTATTCTCAGAGGGCAAGAGGTTGATTACTACCTTAACTGTCTGGATGTCATTGACATATTTTCATTTCCTAATTGCTATGGTGAGTACTTCTAATACTATATTGAATAAAAGTGGTGAGAATGAGTAGACAACTCTAAGTTTTAAATTACATCTACAATCATATGGAAATATGGTGTAGTTCCATAAAGAGGCATGCCTATTGTCAGTATGAAGAAGTTATATAAGAGAGACCTATACCCACATACTCCTTAAAAATTTAGGGTGTTATCTGAGTGGGCAAATGTGGCAATAATATCGGTAAGGGGAAGCCTGGTAATGAGCTGTGGAGCAATAGTAAGAATATTTTTATTGAAGCAAAATAGATATTATTGGAAGAAATTTATTTAGAAATGTTTGAGGAGAGATAGAGAAAAATGTGAGTCTTGAAATCACGGGCTTGAACAGCAATCAAGATGAGAAATAATAAAACTTCAGCAATAGTATGGGGCCGGAGAGATAGTATGGAGGTTAGACATTTGTGTTGCATGCAGAAGGACAGTGGTTTGAATTTTGGCAACCCATATGGTCCCCTGAGCCTGCCAGGAGCGATTTCTGAGCATAAAGCAAGGAGTAACCCCTGAGTGATGCTGGGTGTGACCCCCAAAAAAAGAAGAAGAAAGAAAGAAAGAAAGAAAGAAAGAAAGAAAGAAAGAAAGAAAGAAAGAAAGAAAGAAAGAAAGAAAGGAAAGAAAGAAAGAAAGAAAGAAAGAAAGAAAGAAAGAAAGAAAGAAAGAAGAAGAAAGAAAGAAAGAAAGAAAGAAAGAAAGAAAGAAAGAAAGAAAGAAAGAAAGAAAGAAAGAAAGAAAGAAAGAAAGAAGAAATTGTAGAATTGCCCTGAAGGCAAAGGCATGAAAACCACATCCCTTTGAGATGTTCATTTGGAAATGGAGAAACTAACATCCCATTTATTTTTTAATATATAAAATCTTTACTTAAGTACCATGATGACAAGCATGATTGTAGTTGGGTTTCAGTCATAAACAGAACACCCCCTTCACTAGTGCAACATTCCACCACCAATGCCCTCCTCCTGCCATCCCATCTGTTGCCTGTATTTGAGACAGGCATTCTACTACTCTCACTCATTAAGATTGTCAAGATAGTTTTAGTGTAGTTATTTTCATAACTTTACCACTACTCTTTGTGCTGAGATTCATATTGTGAGCCAGTCATTCCAGCCCTTGTTTCTATGGTCTCTGGGAATTATTACAATAATGTCCTTAATTTTTTCTTGAAAGACATATATCAGTGAGACTATTCTGCGACTATCTCTCTCCCTCTGAATTATTTCACTCAGCATAATAGATTCTATGTACAACCATGTATAGAAGAATTTCATTACTTCATCTCTCCTGATGGCTGTATAATATTCCATTTGTATATGTACCACATTTCTTTAATCACTCATTTGTTGAAGGGCTTCTTGGCTGTTTCTTGGCTTCTTGGCTATTATAATAGTGAATATAGTGAATATATGTGTGGGGAAGTGACTTTTGTATTGTATATTTCAGTTCCTAGTGTATATACCTAGAAGTGGTTTAGCTGAATCATATGGAAGCCCAATTTACAGTTTTTTGAAGAATCCCCATATTGTTTTCCATAAATGCTGGACTAGATATCTTTTCCACTAGTGAATGAAATTTCCTTTCTCTTCACATCCCCACCAGCACTGAGTGTTGTTGTTCTTTGTGATGTGTGTCAGTTTCTGTGGTATGAGATGGTACCTCATTGTTGCTTTGATTTGCATCTCCCTGATGGTTAGTGATGTGGACCATTTTTTCATGTGTCTTTTGGTTATTTGTACTTCTTTGGCAAAGTATCTGTTAGTTTCTTCTTTCCATTTTTAATGGGGTTAGACTTTTTTTCTTGTTATGTCAATACCTTGTATTTTTTTATATTAGCCCCTTATCTGATGGGAAATGGGTGAATAGTTTCTCCCATTCTGTGGGTGGATTTTGTATCCTAGGCACTATTTCCTTTAAAGTGCAGAAGCTTCACATCTTAACATAGTCCCATGTGTTTATCTCTGCTTCCAATTGTGATGTTTCCTCCTTGAGGATGCCTTTAGTTTCAATGTTATGAAGAGTTTGTCTATGTGTTGGTATATGTATCTTATGGTTTCACTGATATCAAGGTCTTTTTTTTTACTTGGTAATTTTTTAATTTTAAAAAAGTGAGCACAGTAACCAGAGCGGTGGCACAGCGGTAAGGCATTTGTCTTGCATGCACCTGAAACAGGATGAACTATGGTTTGATTCTCAGGTGACCCATATGGTCCCCAAAGCCAGGAGCAATTTCTTTTTTTTAAATCCATTTGTATTTGACCTTTGTGCATGGTGTTAGATGGGAATCTGAGTTCGCATTTTTGCAAGAGGCTAAGAAGTTGTGCCAACACCACTTTTTCAAGAGGATTTCCTTGATCCACTTTATATTTCTTGCCCCTTTATCAAAGATTAGTTTATTGTAAGCCTGGAGAAAATTCTCTAAACACTCAAGTCTATTACATTGATCTGAGGATCTGTCTTTATTCCAATACCATGATGTTTTAATAACCATTGCTTTGTAATACAATTTATAATGGGGTAAAGTAATGCCTGCCATATTTCTTTCCCCAAGGATTACTTTAGTTATTTGAGGGCTTTTATTATTCCAAATATATTTCCGGAGTGTTTGAGCCATTTCTTTTAAGAATGTCATGGGTATATTTAGAGGAATTGCTTTAAGTGTGTAAAATATTTTGGGGAGTATTGCCATTTTATTTTTAATTAATATCCTTATTTAAACACCTTGATTACAAACCTGATTTTAGTTGAGTTTCAGTCATGTAAAGAACACCCCCACATTCACCAGTGCAACAGTTCCATCACCAATGTCCCAAATCACCCTCTTCCCCACCACACCCTCCCAAACTATAGACAGGCTTTCTACTCCATTCATTCACATTGTTATGATAGTTTTCAATGTAGTTATTTTTCTCACTGCACTCATCACTCTTTGTGGTGAGCTTCATGTTGTGAGCTGGAACTTCCAGCCCTCCTCTCTTTTGTCTCTGAAAATTATTGCAAGAATGTATTTTATTTTTCTTAAAACCCATAGATGAGTGAGACTATTCTGCATCTTTCTCTCTTCCCATGACTTATTTCACTCAGCAGAATAGATTCCATGTACATCCATATATAGGAAAATTTCATGACTTTTTTTCACCTGACAGATGCATAATATTCTATTGTGTATAAGTACCAAGTTTCTTTAGCCATTCATCTGGTAAAGGACATCTTGGTTGTTTCCAGAATATGCCTATTGTAAATAGTGCAATGAATATAGATGTAAGGAAGAGATTTTTTTATTGTATTTTTGTGTTCCTAGGGTATATTCCTAGAAATGGTATTACATGGATTGTATGAGAGCTCAATTTCCAGTTTTTGGAGGAATCTCCATATCGCTTTTCATAAAGGTTGGACTAGATGACATTCCCACAAGCAGTGGATAAGAGTTCCTTTCTCTCCACATCCACACCAGTACTGATTGTTCTCATTCTTTGTGATGTGTGCCAATCTCTGTGGTGTGAGTTGGTACCTCATAGTTGTTTTGATTTGCATCTCCCATATGATTAGTGATGTGGAGCAATTTTTTATGTCTTTTGACCATTTGTATTTCTTTGCTGTCAAATTATCTGTCCATTTCTTCTCCCATTTTTGATGGGATTAGATATATTTTCTTGTAAAGTCCTGTCAGTGCCTTGTATATTTTGGATATTAGCCCCTTATCTGATGGGTATTGGGTAAATAGTTTCTCACACTCACTGGGTGGGTCTTGTATCCTGGGCACTGTTTCCTTTGAGGTGCAGAAGCTTCTCAGCTAAATATATTCCAATCTGTTAATCTCAGCTTTCACTTGTTTGGAGAGTACAGTTTCCTCCTTGAAGACGCTTTAGTCTTAATGCCACGGAGTGTTTTACCTACGTGTTGTTCTATATACCTTAGGGTATCAGGTCTGATACCAAAGTCTTTAATCTATTTGGATTTTACCTTCATAGATGATGTTAGCTGGGGGTCTCATTTCAATATTTTGCAAGTGGCTAGCCAGTTGTGTCAACACCACTGGTTGAAGAGGCTTTCCTTGCTTTTCCTTGCTTCTCTATCTAAAATTAGGAGATTGTATATCTGGAGAACATTCTCTGAGTATTCAAACCTATTCCACTTATCTGAGCGTCTGTCTTTATTCCAATACCATGCTGTTTTGATAACTATTGCTTTGTAGTACAGTTTAAAGTTGGGGAAAGTAATGCCTATTATATTCCTTTTCCCAAGGAGTGCTTTAGCTATTCGAGGGTGTTTATTGTTCCATGTGAATTTCAAAAGTGTTTGATACACTTCTTTGAAAAATGTCATGGGTATCTTTAGAGGGATCACATTAAATATGTATAATGCTATGGGGAGTATTGCCATTTTAATGATGTTAATCCTGCCAAACTATGTGCAGAATATATGTTTCCATTATTGTGTGTCAGTTCTTATTTCTTGGAGCATGGTTTTATAGTTTTCTTTGTATAAGTCTTCACGTCTTTGGTCAAATTGACTCCAAGATATTTGAGTTTCTGTGGTACTAATATGAATGTTTTTTTAATGTCCATTTCTTCCTTATCATTATTGGTTATTAACAGACCATTGATTTTTGTGTGTTAATTTTGTAGCCTGCCACATTGCTATATGAATCTATTGTTTTTAGAAGCTTTTTGGTAGAGTCTTTAAGGTTTTCTAAGTAGAGTATCATATCATCTGCAAAAAGTGAGAGCTTGACTTTTTCCTTTCCCATCTAGATTCCCTTGATATCTTTTCTTGTTTAATCGCTATGCAAATACTTCCAGTATTATTTTGAATAGGAGTGGTGATAGAGAACAGCCTTTTTTGTCTTGTGCCAGAATTGAGGGAAGACTTTTAGTTTTTCTCCATTGAAGATAATATTTGCCATTAGCTTGTGGTAAATGGCTTTGGCTATATTGAGAAAGGTTCCTTTCATTCCCATCTTGCTGAGAGTTTTTTTTTAAACAATAATTGGTGTTGGACTGTATCAAATGCTTTCTCTGCGTCTATTGATATGATCATGTGATTTTTATTTTTCTTGTTGTTAATGTTGTGTATTATGTTGATAGATTTATGGATTTTAAACCATCCTTGCATTCCTGGGATGAAACTTACTTGCTCATAGTGAATGATCATCTTGATAAGGCATTGGATCCTATTTACCAAGATTTTGTTGAGGATCTTTGCATCTGTGTTCATCAGGGATATTGGTCTGTGATTTTCATTTTTTGGCAGCATCTCTGTCTGATTTTAGTATCAAGGTAATTTTGGCTTCTTAAAAGCTGTTTGAATGTGTTCCCATTTTTCCAATTACATGAAAGACTCTTGCCAGGATTGGTAGTAGTTCCTCTTGAAAGGTTTGATAGAATTCATTAGTAAATCTATCTGGGCCTGGGCTTTTGTTTTTGGGTAGAAATTTGATTAACATTGTAATTTTTCAATAGTGATGGGGGTGTTCAGTTATGGTACATCCTCTTTACTCAACCGTGGAAGGTTATAAGAGTCAATAATGTATCCATTTCTTCCAGGTCCTCATGTTTTTGGCATAGAGTTTCTCAAAGTAGTCTCTGATTACCCTTTAAATATCTGCAATATTTGTAGTATCTCCCCCTTTCATTTCTAATACGGGTTATCAAGTTTCTCTCTCTTTGTGATTTTTGCCAATGGTCTATTAATCTTGTTTATTTTTCAAAAAGACAACTTCTACTTTAGTTGATATTTTGAATTGTTTTTTGGATTTTCACTTCATTGATTTCTGCTCTCAGCTTTGTTATTTCCTTCTGTCTTTCCATTTTTGGTTCCTTTTATTGATCATTTTCTAGTTTTATAAGCTGCATCATTAAGCTGTTCAGGTATGCCCCTTCTTCCTCCCTGATGTGTGCTTGCAAAGTTATAAATTTTCCTCTTTGATTTTCTGTGTCCAATAGATTCTAATAGTTTTGTGTCTTCATTATCATTTGTTTATAGGAAAGTTTTGGATTCCTCTTTGACTTAATCTCGGACCCACTTGTTGTTCAGTACCAAGCTGTTTCTTTTCCAGTTGTTAAGGTATTTCTTCTGTGTCTCTTTGCAGTTCACATTTGTCCATTTGTAGTTACAGAGCCTTGTGGTCAACAAAGGTAACCTGCAAAATTTCTATCCTCTTGATTTTATGGAGGTATGTTTTATGTGTCAGCATATGGTCTGTCCTGGAGAATGAACCATGTACATTGGAGATATCCAGGTTTCTAAGGATGGAGTGTCCTACATATATCCACTAGTCCTTTTTCTTTCATTTGTCTTTTCAGGGCTATATTATTTTTGTTGGGTTTCAGTCTGGTTTACCTTATCAAGTGTTGACAGGGCAGTGTTGAGGTCTCCCACAACTATTGTCGTCTTTCAAATTTGTCAATAATTGTACTAGCTAATTTGCTGGTCTCTCTTTGGGTGCATATATGGTTAGTAGTGTGATTTCTTCCTATTTAGCATATCCATTGATTAGTATAAAGTATCCATCTTTGTCCCTTACAACTTTTCTAAGTCTAAAGTTAGTGTCAACAGATATTAATATGGGCACCCCAGCTTTTTTAAGGGTGTTTTTTGCTTGGATGATTTTCCTCCAGCCTTTCATTTTGAGTCTATGTTGGTTCTGACTATTCAGGTGTGTTTCTTGTAGGCAACAAAAGGTTGGTTCATCTTTTTGATTCATTTCACCACTCTGACTCTCTTAATTGGTGCATTTAGTCCATTGTCATTGAGGGAGATGATTGTCATAGAATTTAATGTATCTTTGTGTATAAGTTTGGTGTCTTTGTTGGTCTCTCTTGTCTTAAAGTAAACCTTTCATTTTTTATTTTAAGGCTGGTTTTGCATCTGTGAAGTTTTTGAGTTGTTGCTTATCCTATGAAGCTATGTATCCTTCTTTCAAACCTAAACGTGAGTTGAGCTAGATGCAGTATTCTAGGTGAAGCCTCCATTTCATTCAGTCAATATCCCACTGCTATCTTCTGGCCTTGAGAATTTCTTGTGACATGTCTGCTATAAGTCTTATGGATGGTCCTTGGAATGTAATTTCCCTTTTTGATCTTGCTGCTTTCAGTATTCCATCTCTATCTTTAGGGTTCGTCATTGTGAGTAGGATGTGTCCTGGGGTGTTTTTCTTTGGGTCTCTTTTAGCTGGTACTCTTCAAGCATGCAAGATTTGATTACTTGCAGTCTTTAGCTCTGGAAATTTTTCTGTGATGATGTCTTTGACTGTTGATTCTTCCTGTAGATCCCCTTTCCTGGGCCTTTGGGACTCCAGTGATTCTTATGTTGTTTCTGTTGAGTTTATCAAAGAATTCTATTTTCATCTGTTCTCATTCCTTGAGTACTTTTTCCATTGCCTGTTCATTTATCTTAAGGTTCTTTTCCAATTTCTTCTGGTGTGCTGAGTTTTTCTGCATCCCATCTTCCAGTACTCATATTCTCTCCTCAGCTGCTGGACTGCTGGCAAGGCCATCCATTGAGGTTTTCAGTTGAGTTATCATGTTTTTCGGATCTGTTATTTCAATTTGGAGTTTTCTGATTTCTGTCTTTGTGTTCTGTCCAGCTAGAGCTATGTTTTCTTTGATTTCCATGAGGATCCTCCATACCTTTATTCTAAACTCCTTATCTGAGAGGTTAATCAAATGGTTGGTATTTTGGGGGTCATCAGAGCTATCATCTTTATTCTCTGTGCACGGTGTTTGCTGCGAGATTTCCCCATTGTCACATTTGTGTGATTTTTTTTCTTTTGCGTGTTATGGTGGGGTTCATTCGTTAGAAGGAGTGCACAGCCATGAAGTGAAGTGGCCATGCTCTTCTGGAGCCTCTAGGAGAGCTATTTTGCTGGGCCCTTCTTGGCTCACTCAGGAGAGGTTCAGGACACAGGACAGTAGAGAAACATGCACAGGTAACACACACAGTCTCTCCCAATTGGTAATCAAACAGCAGGGTCATATTCCTCTGACCTGACGTCACAGATAAAGGACATGCCTATCTGCAATTTACTGCTGATAGCATTTTTCTCTCTAGGACACAGTCTTCCTTGGCTTTCCAGCCTGGCCCAAGCAACCCTAGAAAAGCAATTGTGCTGGCACTTTTCAGCCCACTCATGAGAAGTTTAGGACACAGGATAGTAAAGAAACATGCACAACTGACATGGACAGTCTCTCCCAATTGGTAATCACACAGCAGGGGCAGATTCTTCTAGCCTGATGTCACATAGAGGACCTGCCTTTCTTCCATTTACCACTGATAACTATTTTTCAATCCAGGACACATTCTTGGCTTTCCAGCCTGACCAAAGCAACTCTAGGAGAGTGATTTTGCTGGGCCCTTCTCAGCCCACTCAGGAGAGGTTCAGGACACAGGGCAGTAGAAAACATGCACAGGTGACATGCACTGTATTTCACAACTGGTCAAGTATTGCCATTTTAATGATACTAGTCCTGCCAATTCATGACCAGTGTATCTGACTACATTTCCTTGTGTCCTCTCTTATTTCTTGAAGCAGGCTTTTGCAGTTTTCTCTTTATAGGTCCTTCACCTCTTTGGTTAATTTTACTCCAAGATATTTTAGATTGTCTGATACTAATGTGAATGAGATACTTTTAATGTCCATTTCTTCTCTACCATTATTGGTTTATAAGAAGGCCATTAATTTTGTGTTAATTTTGTAGCCTGCCACTTTGCTATATGAATCTGTAGTTTCTAGAAGTTTTTTGGCAGAGTCTTAGGGTTTTCTAAATATAATATTATGTCATGTGCAAATAGTGAGAGCTTGACTTCTTCCTTTCCTTCCTTTGTTATTTTTTTCTTGCCCAATCACTAGTGCAAGTACCTCCAGTACTTTGTTGAATAGGAATGGTGAGAGAGGCAGCCTTGTCTTGTACTAGATTTTAGAGGAAAAGTTTTAGTTTATCTACATTGTTAATAATACTTGCCACTGGCTTGTGGTAGATGGCCTAGTCTATATTGAGAAAATTCCTTCCATTCCCATATTTTTTTATTTGAAGACAAAGGTGCAAAGAAGGATAAGGTGAAGTTACAGTGGAAAGGCAATCACCTATAAATATAATTCTCAAAATAAAAATACTTGCTGACACCTGAATTTTAAATTTTCAGCCAAAAAACATTAAGAAAAATAAAACAAAACACATGCACAATTACTATGTCCCTGAAGTCCCCAGATTATAGGACATTATAACATTTCTTAGCAGTATGCAAAGCAATCAAAAGCCACAACATTTATATAACTCCTTTAACATTAAAGGCTATAGTATTGTTAACACAGTTGATCATAATACATAATTTCATTAAGGATGAGACAAAGGAGCACAGCAAAGATGGTGTTAGAGTGGCAATTGTTTGCATAGGCCCAGCAAAATATAGGGGACATGGAAAGGAAAAGCCTTGGCCTAAATACAAGGAGAACTTACCCCTGAGTTTTCTGGCATAAGACCAACTCTAGGCTCCAGGCATACTAGCTTGTCCAACCCAAGTCATTGTCTGTAGTGTCAATACACTTTTATTTTCACACAGCCACTGTTGTCATTGGTGTCAGGTTTCTATAGCTAAGGATACTGGAAAATGTCCATATCCTACATCAAAGTCAGGATGATGTGAAGTGTCCTTTAATTTCATTCACAATTAGAGGGTGATTCTGAGAGCTAGGTCCTGAAAGCAAGTCATTGTTGTTAATAAGTCCTCTCGGTGTTAAAGGAAAGTCTCTGTTGAATAGGTCTATGCCAGAGCAGTGGTTGGGTCTTCCCTGGTAGAGGATTGCTTTCAGGCGATGTAGTACACAACCATAGTTGTTTTGTAGATGGCATCCCTGGTTCAGGAACAAATGGACAATGCTTGTTCTTCTGAGGCCTGAGCTAGGTCTTTATGACAATAATCACACAAGATTTGTGTGTTCCCATCTCTATTAGATAAGAATGTGTTTGTATCTATAATACTTTCCCATTTTAATGTGCCTATGCAAAGGAAGAACAATGCCACATGGCATGATTGGTGCCTATAGGAATGCTAAAACAAGTCCAACAATCCCCTTGACTTGGTCCTAACATAAACTCTAAATGGAGGGACACTTCTACAGACTTCCTTATTAAACACATAATAAAGAGAAGGATTTCCAACTTGATGAGAGTTTCTATCAAGAAGAAGGTGGTAGCATATCTCAATAACCCATAACTATTCAGGAAATTGAAATGGTAATCCAATGTCTTTCCTAAAACAAAAGCCCAAGCCCAGATGGGTTCATTACTAAATTATTTCAAACCTTTCAAGAGCAACTACTACAATCCTTTTCAGGCTCTTTCATAAAATTGAAGAAATGGTAATACAGTTTTTATGAAACTAACATCACCTTGATACCAAAACCAGATAGTGATGCTGCCAAAAAAGAAAATTACAGACCAAAATTATTGATGAACACAGATGCAAAAATCCTCAACAAAATTCTGGCAAAAAGGATTCAATGCAGCATCAAGGTCATTCACCATGACCAAGTAGATTTATCCCAGAATTGCAAGGATGTTTTAACATAGTAAATCAATCAACATAATACACTATATGATCATATCATTAGATGCAGAAAAAGCATTTGATATGGTATAATCACAATTTCTATAGTAAGATCACTGAGCAATGTCCCTTAGAGCTTCTTGTGATATGTAAGCAATCAAACTTTTAGGATGCCAAGATGGAAATCCCCAATAATCAAGAGCTTGCTAATTTAAACATGGTTTTACAAAAGAAAATGGTATTAGAGCAATAATATGGTATATAAGGCATTTTTCTTGCATAAGGTTGACCCATGTCAAGTCCCTCAAACCATATTTGGTGCCCTGTACTCACCAGGTATAAATCCAAAGTACAAACCCTAAAGTAATCCCTTAACATAGAAAAGAAATGTAATTAAAAGTAAAAGAAAACTGACCTAACTCAGGTTTCCTAAAGACTGGAAATAAAAATAAAATAGAGCATGAAGAGGGGAAAGTTGAACAAACAGAATGGAGAAAGGAAACGAATCTTCTATTGGAACATAAAATTTATTACACACTTATTTTGTTCAAGATACCATTTCTTGTATTGAACAAACATTAATATTTCTGCCTAAAGGACAAACATTCTTGTGAAAAGAGATTTATCAATAAGTATAAAATAAATACATGGAGTGTATGAGACCAGTAGTGTTGGTCATAGGTGGTGGCCAGAGTTTGGATATAAAAAGTGCCACTTTCAATTGAACTGAGGTACATGAACATAGATGCAGCAGTCTATTATTTGTGGGCTGAGTTCAGGAGAAAAGGGCTTCAGTTTGAACCCAAATGAGGGGGAGAAGACCAGCAAGAATAAAACTGCTGTTTCAATCCTTAGCTACACTTTTCTTCTAGCCAAGGAACAGCACCATAATGCATAACAATAGTACCATACAACAATGTTCACAATGGGAAAACTATACAGAACCCCATATACTTTGTGATGGAAGATGCTAGTCCTGGAGACCCAACAAACACCAGCCACCTATATAGCATCTCTGGTCAGAACTTTAAAGAGGAAATGTTAAGGGTGTTCAAAGAATTTACAGAAATAATGAAATGTACAGACCATAAAACTCAAGAGAATCCGAGAGTAAGAAAGAGAAAACTTCAAACATAAATATTAGACTAAAAACATGGTAGGTAAAATGAAAACCTCACTGGAAATCCTCACCAACAGAGTAGCTGCTGAGGAATCAGTGAAGTATAAAATAAGCTAATACCCCCATACAACAGAATAGGCTGAAAAATTCCTCAAGGAAAATGAACAGATGACAAGAGAACTCTTAGATAAACTTCACAGACACAATTTAAGAATTGTTGGAGTCCCAGAGATCAAGGAAGGAAACCCTGATAAAGAATCAATAGTCTGAGAAACTCCCAGAACTAAAGAATATATGCAACCACATCCTGGATATATCCATAGAGTACCAGCTAAAAGAATTTTAAAAAAAAAGAACCCCAAGACATATCCTAGTAACAGTGATTTAAAAAAATACACAAACAAATACAAAATACAGAATACAGCAAGATCAAAAAAGGGAAATTATATGCAAAGAGGCATCCTTAAGATTTACAGCAGACTTGTCACAAGTGCAATCAAATGACACTGTTGGGATATAGGCAAAATTTATCAAAATGAATGCCTCGCCAAGGATACTTCACCAAAACAGACTTTCCTTCAGTTTTTGAAGGATATACAGAACAGCTTCATGGATTAAAAAAAACAGTTTAGAAACTTTATCAAGGGACATGTATACCAGGAAGAAAACACTTGTAAACATATGTACCCAATAAGGGACCATAAACTAAAACAATTTCTGGTAGATTTGAAAACGGAGACATCAAAATAAACACAATAATAAAGGAAGGCTTCAACACAGTCCTATCACCCCTTGATATCACCAAGATAAAATTCAAGAAAGATATACTGGCTCTGAACAAAGAACTAGAAGAGAGTGGCTTAGTAAATATAGAGAGCTCTTCATTCCCAGGAAACTAAATATGTATTCTTTTCCAAAGCAAATGTAGAAGATAAACCACATCTGGGCCACAAGCATAAATTCATAAAAATCATTTTATGAATAGATAGAAATTTTATAAACTACTTTCTCAGATTATCATGAACTGAAATTAGATTTAGTGAATTATAAACAAACATAGAGAAAGAACTTTAATGCCTAAAAATTAAATATCTCACCACTGAACAGCCAGTGGACAAGAAATTAAATTAAAGTGTAATTCAAAAGATTCCTGTAAACAAACAAGAATGAAGACAAAAATTATCAGATTTTGTGGGACACAGCTAAAATAGTATTGAGAAGAAAATTTATAGCTTTGAAAGAATTCATCAGGCACATAACTTAATGGCTTAATAGCACAGCTTAAAACATTGAAAGATGATTAATAAATGAACAAAAAATAGGCAAAATTAGAACTAAAACAATATGTTGGCTTCCTTGCATGCAGACAACCCAAGTTCAATCCCAGGCATCCTAAATGGTCCTCCATACTTGCCAGGAGTGATTTCTGAGCAAAGAGTCCAGAGTAACTTCTGAGTACCTATGGGTGTGGCAAAACAAAAGGCAAATGGAATGAAATAACAAAACTCAGAGCATAAATAATCAACTAGAAATCCAGAAAGCAATCCAAAAGATCAATAAAAGCAAGGGTTGGTTCTTTGAAAAAATAAACAAGATCAATAAATCACTAGCAAGACTCACAAAGAAATAAAGAAAGAGAAACTTAATAAACCAAATTAGAAATAAAAAGTGGGGAGGTTATTACAGATAGTAAAATTCAAAAGGTAATCAGAGTTTTCTTTGAGAAATTTTATGCCATAAAGCAAGAAAAACCTGAAAGAAATAGATGAATTCTTGGACTCTTATAATCACCTAAGGTTAAACCAAGATAAACTTCAATTTCTGAACAGACCAATTTCTATAGGCGAAATTGAAATGTTAATTAAAAGGCTTCCCCAAAACAAAAGCACAGGCCCAGATGGATTCATTAGTGAATTCTTTCAAACCTTTAAGTAGGACCTGCTGCCAAACTCTTTCTGGCTCATCCTAGGAAATTGAAGAAACAGAAAAATTGCCAGATAATTTCAATAAATATACTATTACCCTGATAACAAAAGCACAGAGTTGACACAAAAAGAAGAACTACAGACCAATATATATTTTTCTTTTATTCTTTTTATTTTTATTATGAGAACAAAGATGCAAAGAAAGAGGACAAGTAAAGTTACAGTGGGAGACAATCACCTATAAACAGAATTCTCAGCAGAAATCCCCTAGCTGACACCTTAATTTTGAACTTGCAGCCAAAGAACATTAAGAAAAATAAAACAAAACACATGCACAATTACTTTGTCCTTCAAGTCCCCAGATTGTAGTACATTATGACATTTCTTAGCAGTACATGAAGCAATCTAAAGCTAGCAAATTTATGTAACTCCTTTAACATTGAAGGCATAGTATTATTTTTACAATTCCATGCACATTAATTTAAGTTAATCTCAAAATTTTAAGTGGTATTTTTAAGGATTAGTCAAATGGGCACAGCAAAAACAGTATTAGAGTGGCAGTTGTTGTTTGCATAGGCCTAGAAAAATATGAGGAACACGGAAAGGAAAAGTCTTGGCCTAAATACAAGGAAATCTTACCCCTGAAGTTTTCTGGCATAAGATCAACTCTAGGCTCCAGGCATACTAGGTTGTCCAACACAAGTCATTGTCTGTAGTGCCAATACACTTTTATTTTTCACACAGTCGCTGTTGTTAATGTCAGGTTTCTGTAAATAAAGATCCTGGAATCTGTGCATATCCTACATAGAAGTCTGGATGATGTGGAGTGTCCTCTAGTTTCACCTAAAAATTAGAGGGCAATGCAGAGAGTCCTGTCCTGAAAGCAGGTCATTGTTGTTGTTGAGTCTTCTTGGTGTTAAGGGAAGTCTCTTTTGAGTATTTTGTTGTTAGAGCAGTAGTAGGGTTTTCCCTGGTAGAGGATTGCTTCCAGGTGATGTTATAGACAACATTGGTTGTTTCATAGATGACATCCCTGGTTCAGGGGTGAATGGAGAATGCCCCTGTTTCTGAGGCCTGAGCCAGGTCATTATGACAATGTTCAGGGTGTAAGGTCCCATTGCATTACAAAATTTGTGTGTTCCTATCTCTATTAGATAAGAACTTATTTGTATGTATAGTATTTTCCCATTTTAATGTGCCTATGCAAAAGAGTAACAATGCCATTTGGTGTAATTGGTGCATATGGGGACCGTTAGAACAAGTCCAACAATCCCCGTGACTTGGTTCTAAAATAAACTTTAAACTGAGCAACTCTTCTATCAGAGTTCCTTATTTAACAGATCACAAAAAGAAAAAAAGTCAGAAAGTGGGAAAAATTGTCACTGTATAAGAAAATATTTAGTAAGGTGTTATAGCTTTTGAGTAAAAACATATGATATTCAAGAGACATGTGTGTCCATTTTATGTCTTCTGAAATAGTTGGAGGATGTTAAATATGGTGCACCACTTTGGTCTGTGATTTGGCCTGTGCTGTACTGATGGTAAAAAGGGCAAATGTGGGGTAATGATGGTTGGGGGTGAGGGAGTTAAGGACTAGAAATGAGCTTATAGGTGTGTGGGCAAGGGAAGAATACAAGATGGACATTTTGCATATACAAACCATACTTTAATCATATGGAATACTATTAATATATACTGTACATGCAGGGGTGCACTAGTCCCTGTGCAGTTTTGAAAATGGAGACCAGTGAGAAAAAACGTTGCCAATGACTGCCTCAGTGCAACCCAGCAACTCCCCCAACACCCCCCAAACTAGGGAGAAGGCCTTCGGCCTGGGGTCTCACCAAGCCTCATGCTGGCAAGAGCTAGCCTCAAGAACAGGACAGAGTTCAGTAGAGAAATGGAAGCCAGATATCTGCCCACACTCTTTCCCATGCCTGTCCTCCCCCTAGTACTAAGGGAGGGGCAGGAAAAGCCTGGAAATCCCTTTAGATTCCTCCCTGTACCCACCTATCTGGCCACCTGGTCTGGTACCCAGGGAAGGCCTGGAGACTGGGAACCAATATCCTTTTTATAACATACCTTTTTATATCTTTATTTAAACACCTTAATTACAAATATGTTTGTAGTTGTGTTTCGGTCATGTAAAAAACACCCCCCCTTTTCATCAGTGAAACATTCTCATCACCAATGTCCCAACTCTCACCTCCCCACCCCACTCCCCTGCCTGTACTCTAGACAGGCTTTCTACTTCCTTCATTCATTTACATTATTATGATAGTTCTCAACATAGTTATTTCTCTAACTGCATTCATCACTCTTTGTGGTAAGCTTCATGTCATGAGCTGGACCTTCCAGCCCTCCTCTCTTTTGTCTCTGAGAATTATTGCAAAAATCAGACCAATATACTTACTGCAAAGATGCAAAGATCCTCAACAAAATTCTACCAAATAGGATCCAGTTAGTCATCAAAGTCATATAACATAACAAAAAATATATATTCAAGTGATACAGGAATGGTTTAACATACTAAAGCCAATCACTATAATAAACTATATCAAAGAAAGGAGACATAGAAATTATATGATCATATCAATAGATGCAGAGAAAGCACCTGACAAGGTCCAATATTATTCATAATAAAAACTCTAAACAATATAGGAATAGAAGGAACTTTTCTCAATAAAGTCAAGGCCAAATACCACAAGCACATGGCAAATATTATACTCAATTAGAAAAAAATCTTCCTCGTTCCTCTAAGATCTAGTTCAAGACAAGGTTGCCCCCTCTTGCCATTTCTATTCAACATAGTACTATGTAATGGCCTCAAATGTTTATTTTCTGCCCAGGAAAATTAGGTCTGGAACAAAAAATTCTACAGGAAATAATTCAAAGAAAGCTGATAATAAAATAAATAAATAAATAAATAAATAAATAAATAAATAATAAATAAAATTGACCAAGCAGCAAATTTCCTCATCAAGCTGAGATATCTGCCTGCCAGAAACTGCAGTTTTTATTGATTACAGATATAACTGCCAGGCAGATGGGTAAGGACAGAAGGCCTATCTTGGGCTAGTCCTGCCCAGGTATACTTGAAATATGTAAAGTATGCTAAGTAGAAAAAATTTAGTTAAAATATTTTGAATCACCATGATAGCAAACATGTTTGTAGTTGGATTTCAGTCATATAAAGTACACCTCCCTTCACCAGTGTAACCTTCCCACCAGAAATGCCCCCCCCCATTATCTCCCCCTTTCCCCACCTGTTTCCAAGACAGGTATTCTATTTCTCTCACTCACTACCATTATGATGATAATTGTTGGTGTAATTATTTTTCTAACTTCACTCACTAATATTTGTGGTAAGCTTCATATCATGGGCTGGTCCTTTCAAACCTCATACCGATAGTCTCTGGGTATTATTACCATACTATCATTTTTATTAATCCCACAGATGAGTGGGATTATTCTGTTTCTATATCTCTCCCTCTGACTTATTTCACTCAGTATAATAATTTTCATGTCCATCCATGTATAGGAAAATTTCATGACTTCATTTTTCTTGACAGCTGCATAATATTTCACTGTGTATATGTACCAGAATATCTTTAGCCACTTATCTGTTGTTGAGCATTTGAGGTTTTTTCAGATTCTGGGTATTATAAATAATGCTGCAATGAACATAGGCATGCAGTGGCTGTTCCTATATTGTGTTTTGTATTCCTAGGGTATATCCCTAGGAGTGGTATAGCTAAATCATTTTATGGGAGCTCAATTTTCAGTTTTTGAGGAATCTACATATTGTTTTCCAAAGGCTGGACTAGATGGTATGTCGACCACCAGTAAATGAGAGTTTCTTTATCCCCACATCTCCTCCAGCACTGACTGTTCTTGTTCTTTGTGATGAGTTCCAGTCTCTGTGGTGTGAGATGGTACCTCATTTTTGTTTTGATTTGCGACTTCTTGATGATTAGCAATGTGGAGCATTTTATCATGTACCTTTTGGTATATTCTCCTTTAAAGAAGTGTATGTTCATTTCATCTCCCCATTTTTTGATGGAGTTAGATGTATTTGTTTTTTGTTTAGTTTTATCAGTAACTTGTTTATCTTAGATGTTATCCCCTTGTCTGATAGTTTCTCCCATTCAGTGGGTGATCTTTTTATCTTAGTCTATTTCTTTTGAGGTTCAGAAGCTTCTCAGATCATTTGTGGGTTTTATAGAAAAAGCAAAAAGATTAGAAAGGCCAGATCTGGGAAAACAAGACTAAAGAAATTTGAGAAAAATTGATGGGAACTTAGATTAAAACTATGTTGGAAGAGAACAGAAGTGACAGGACTCAGGTTCTGAGCTGGGATACCTTTTATAAAAATAGAAAACTCAGCAGAATAAGCTGGTTTGAAGGTACAATTTTAATATTAGAAGTTTTTTTCAGATATGTAAAAAGATAGAGTTGTGTATGGAATCTGAGGATAAGGACGTCTGAGAGACTCAAGACCAGGCAGCTGATATAGCAGTGATTAATAGTCTTAATCAACAATGAAGGACAAACAAACACATAGGGAAAGTAGTTCAAAGATGTCCCATAACACTTCAATTATAAATCCTTAGGGAATCCTAAAAATACATGAACAAAAGTGTTACAGATTAGATAAAAATCTCATTCATGTGGAATATTGATGCAACTTAAAGAAGACTGAGAATTGGGTCTAGAACTGATTTATTTTGTTTATTGTATGACTCCTAATGAAGAGCAAATGCCACTTTGTTGGTGTTTACAAAGAAAATTTTGTATGTTTTTATCATTGACAAATTTTGAGAAACTATAATAGTTTCTCATAAATCATTCACATTACTAATTTACTCATACTAAAATCTAAAATTCTCCTGTTAATATAAAAATAAAATCTAAAATAAAATAAATTATTTGAAATATACATGTATTTTTAAACATTGTTATAGTTAAAACAAAAACCCTTCTATCTATATTCAGGCTTGAGGTGATACCAACTTAAAAACCAATAAATAAAAAAGAGAGGAGGAAGGTACAGTTGAAAATAAAATATAAAATTTTATTGCTAATTTTTATCAATGGTTATTACCTAAAACTTTCACATTTACAAATAAAATTTTTCACTTTATTTTTTTGCAATGACAATGAAAAACTATAGCTCTTAATCTCAAATCAACTGCATTTTAAAAAATAGTATTTAATTCTTTTAAAAAGCACTGAAAAACTTCACTATAAAAATTAAAGCATAATTTTAGAGCTTGCTCACTTCCTTGAAATCAAAGTTTAAACTCATGCTTTAGTATTCAATTTGAGTCTAGTCATTTGTATATAGCACAAAATTGTCATAAAACAGTATTATTGTTTATGATAATGACATAAAATTTCAAAAAATAAAAATATGAAGAATGATAGTTTGTGGCACAGTAATAATGCAACAGTAGAATGTCACTGAATGAACCTGAAGTACAAACAGTTCTAGAAAGTTCCTACTTAGATTTTCACTGAGATATATAGATTATGTATCTCTATAAATATATTTTTCCAGCAATACTAACATTTAATATGTTTTATATTTTCAAGTATATATATATATTTATATATATGTATATATACACATATATAGCAAGAACATTTCCTCTAAATTTTGGAAAATAAAGTACTTAAACCTTTCAATGAAATGAGCCCAATTTTTAGCAAAACTTATTCAGACAAATACAAATGCTACAACAATAATTTGTTTCCACTTGATGACTGACTTTATAGTATTAGTTGAGTAATGAACAAGCTGAATGGAAACCTACCAGAATTTTCCTAGGCGATTTGCCAGAGAGAATTCTTGTCAAGAAAAACAGTACTGTGATTTCAACTTTGAACTCTGAACTGTACATTGTGTGAACTTGTCAAGCATTCATCCCACAAATATCCTCATGCTCTTTCTAAAAATCATGCCAAATGCATGTATCTGATTTAGTGGAAAAAAGATTAAGGCCAAGAAAAATACACACATTGTGTATAAAGTGTCAATAATTCTGGAAATATTAGTTTACCCCATCCATGATTTCACTTTAAAATAATGTGGTGCTGTTTCTCCTGAAATATTTTACTACAATTAGTTCATTTTACTCCCAAGAAAATATTTTTCATATAACATATTTGCACATGATTTTGTTAATTATTAAGTCAGCTGGTTAAAGCAGGATGCTACTTTGGCCAACTTTTCAGATTTCGCAGCCCTCAGCAATTCTCCATATCTATTCAAATAACTTGTTATTAAACTTACAACTGTCACCTAATATTGCCCCAGTTTGTTTATAGAATGCCACTAAAGAATGGATCCAGTCTGCAGTTTATTATAACAAGCTATTAATTGAGCAGGGATAGAGTCAAAATTAAAATAGAACTTTGTATATTTGTATAGTTATACGAATAACAAAATAATAGTCATTAATAAGAAGAGCTATAATTGGAACTAAAGAAAAAATATCAAAATAAGTATTGGAGTTGAAATGATTACTCTGAACAAGAATGGGTTGCTGAAAGGAGATAATGTAATATAGATGATACCCTGTGGATAGCAATATTGTAAATGACAACGTCTAAAAATAAGGAATAAAAAAGAATAAAGGTGAAAGAAAGAAAGAAAGAAAGAAAGAAAGAAAGAAAGAAAGAAAGAAAGAAAGAAAGAAAGAAAGAAAGAAAGAAAGAAAGAAAGTTAGGAAGGAAGGAAGGAAGGAAGGAAGGAAGGAAATAAAAAAGAAATAAGAAAGAAAGAAAGAAGAAAGAAAGAAAGAAAGAAAGAAAGAAAGAAAGAAAGAAAGAAAGAAAGAAAGAAAGAAAGAAAGAAAGAAAGAAAGAAAGAAGGAAGGAAGGAAGGAAGGAAGGAAGGAAGGAAGAAAGAAAGAAAGAAAGAAAGAAAGAAAGAAAGAAAGAAAGAAAAGAAAGAAAGAAAGAAAAGAAAGAAAGAAAGAAAGAAGGAAAGAAAGAAAGAAAGAAAGAAAGAAAGAAGGAAGGAAGGAAGGAAGGAAGGAGGAAAGAAAGAAGAAGAAAGAAAGAAAGAAAGAAAGAAAGAAAGAAAGAAAGAAAGAAAGAAAGAAAGAAAGAAAGAGAAAGAAAGAAAGAAAGAAAGAAAGAAAGAAAGAAAGAAAGAAAGAAAGAAAGAAAGAAAGAAAGAAAGAAAGAAAGAAAGTAAAAGAAAGAAAGGAAAAGAAAGAAAGAAGGAAGGAAGGAAGGAAGAAAGAAAGAAAGAAAGAAAGAAAGAAAGAAAGAAAGAAAGAAAGAAAGAAAGAAAGAAAGAAAGAAAGAAAGAAAGAAAGAGAAAGAAAAAGGAAAGAAGAAAGAAAGAAAGAAAGAAAGAAAGAAAGAAAGAAAGAAAGAAAGAAGAAAGAAGAAAGAAAGAAAGAAAGAAAGAAAGAAAGAAAGAAAGAAAGAATGAAGGAAGAAGGAGAGAGAGGGAAGGAAGGAAGGAAGGAAGGAAGGAAGGAAGGAAGGAAGGAAGGAAGGAAGGAAAGAAGGAAGGAAGGAAGGAAGGAAGGAAGGAAGGAAGGAAGGAGGAGGGCAGGAGTGAAATTGGACATTGGTGTGAAAAATATACAATAGTGAAAGGATGGGTGTTGGACATTCTATGAATGAAACTCAAAAATGAACAACTTTTTTACTATCTCACAGTGATAATTTTCTGCATCTATCTCTCTCCGTCTGACTTATTACACTCAGCATAATAGATTTCATGTACATCAATGGAAAGGAGAATTTAATAACTTCAACTCTTCTGATGACTGCATAGTATTCCATTGTGTATATGTACCACAGTCTCTTAAGCCATTCATCTGTTGAAGGGCATCTTGGTTGTTTTGAGAGTCTGGCTATTGTAAATAGTGCTACAATTAATATAGGTGTAAGGAAGAGATCTATGTTTTGAAATTTTGTGTTCCTAGGGTATATCTCTAGAAGTGGTATAGCTGGATAGTATGGGAACACAATTTCCAGTTTCTGGAGGAATCTCCATATAGCTTTCCATAATGGTTGAACTAAATGGCATTCCCACCAGCAGTGAATAACAGTTCTTTTCTCTCCACATCCCCATTATCACTGTTTGTTCTCATTCTTTGTGATGTGTGCCAATCTCTGTGGCATAAGATGGTACCTCATAGTGGTTTTAATTTGTATCTCCCTGACGATTAGTGATATGGGGCCTTTTATCATGTGTCTTATGGCCATTTGTGTTTCTTCTTTGACAAAGTGTCTGTTCATTATTTTATTGATGAGATTGGATTTTTTATTTTGTAAAGATCCATCACTAACTTGTATATTTTGAATATTAACCCCTAATCTCTCACTCAGTGGGTGGCTCTTGTATCTTGGCAATATTATCTTTGAGGTGCAGAAGCTTCTCAGCTTAATATATTTTCATCAGTTTATTTCTGCTTCCACTAGTTTGAAGATGCCTTTCGTCTCAATGTCATGAAGTGTTTTACCTACGTGTTGCTCTATATACCTTATGCTATCAGATCTGATATAGATGTCTTTAGTTCGCGAGTCTCCACCGGGCTGTGCTTCTTCTGAGGAACTGAGCACCGGAAGGGAGCCCTGTCCTACCCTACTCTGTCTTTCCTGAACTCTGGAAGCTCTCCTCAGAGCCCTGAGAAGCAAACCCCAAAGAAACTACATTCGGAAGCTACCCAGCGAGCCAGTGAGTGAGTGAGAAATGGCTGCATGTGGGGGTTTCCAGGCAGAGTGCTGATTGCTCTACCTGCAGAGTCTCCACCGGGCTGTGCTTCTTCTGAGGAAACTGAGCACCGGAAGGGAGCCCTGTCCTACTCTTCTCTGTCTTTCCTGAACTCTGGAAGCTCTCCTCAGAGCCCTGGGAAGCGAACCCCAAAGAAACTACATTCGGGAGCTACCCAGCGAGCCAGTGAGTGAGTGAGAAATGGCTGCATGTGGGGGTTTCCAGGCAGAGTGCTGATTGCTCTACCTGCAGAGTCTCCACCGGGCTGTGCTTCTTCTGAGGAACTGAGCACCGGAAGGGAGCCCTGTCCTACCCTTCTCTGTCTTTCCTGAACTCTGGAAGCTCTCCTCAGAGCCCTGGGAAGCGAACCCCCAAAGAAACTACATTCAGAAGCTACCCAGCGAGCCAGTGAGTGAGTGAGAAATGGCTGCATGTGGGGGTTTCCAGGCAGAGTGCTGATTGCTCTACCTGCAGAGTCTCCACCGGGCTGTGCTTCTTCTGAGGAACTGAGCACCAGAAGGGAGCCCTGTCCTACCCTTCTCTGTCTTTCCTGAACTCTGGAAGCTCTCCTCAGAGCCCTGGGAAGTGAACCCCAAAGAAACTACATTTGGAAGCTACCCAGCGAACCAGAAACAGAGCACCTGAAGGGAGCCCTGTCCTACTCTTCTCTGTCTTTCCTGAACTCTGGAAGCTCTCTTCAGAGCCCTGGGAAGCGAACCCCAAAGAAACTACATTCGGGAGCTACCCAGCGAGCCAGTGAGTGAGTGAGAAATGGCTGCATGTGGGGGTTTCCAGGCAGAGTGCTGATTGCTCTACCTGCAGAGTCTCCACCGGGCTGTGCTTCTTCTGAGGAACTGAGCACCAGAAGGGAGCCCTGTCCTACCCTTCTCTGTCTTTCCTGAACTCTGGAAGCTCTCCTCAGAGCCCTGGGAAGTGAACCCCAAAGAAACTACATTTGGAAGCTACCCAGCGAACCAGAAACTGAGCACCTGAAGGGAGCCCTGTCCTACTCTTCTCTGTCTTTCCTGAACTCTGGAAGCTCTCCTCAGAGCCCTGGGAAGTGAACCCCAAAGAAACTACATTCGGGAGCTACCCAGCGAGCCAGTGAGTGAATGAGAAATGGCTGCATGTGGGGGTTTCCAGGCAGAGTGCTGATTGCTCTACCTGCAGAGTCTCCACCGGGCTGTGCTTCTTCTGAGGAAACTGAGCACCGGAAGGGAGCCCTGTCCTACCCTTCTCTGTCTTTCCTGAACTCTGAAAGGTCTCCTCAGAGCCCTGGGAAGCGAACCCCAAAGAAACTACATTCGGAAGCTACCCAGCGAGCCAGTAACACTCCTCAGAGTCCTGGGAAGTGAACGGCAAAAATACAGCATTCTGAAGCTGCCCAGCGAGCGAGGGAAAACTACACCTGACCAGTGGGGCCCGACTGTGAAAAACTGTGAATGCTGCCTGTGTGTGTCTCTCTGCTATCCTGTTGCGTGAACCTCCTGAGAGTGGGCTGAAAAGAGGCTCCGGAAGGCACTTAGCTCCACTTCGCTACACAGCCGTGCGCTCTTTCTAAAAAAAGAACACCATCACAAGAAGAAAAAAATCACACTAAGAACTGTGCTGGATCACAGAAGCAAGAATTTCTCTCCAGACTGTCTTCTCTGCTGCGTGTTTGGGCCTAAGATTTGATCCTGTGTGAGGCTTCATCCACGGAGGACTCCCCTAACATGGAGGCAAGTCGGCCCATCCAGAAAGGGCGGAGCCAGAGAAGTGTGTTGCCTGCATCATATAACCAATGAATACCACCACAACACGTAGAAAAACCCACAATACAAGTGTGACAATGGGGAAACAATGCAGGCCAGCATCAGACATAGAGAATGAAGATGACAATTCTGAGGACCAGTTAACGACCAACCAACTAATCAATCTCTCAGATAAGGATTTTAGAGTAGCAATATGGAATATACTCAAAGAACTCAAAGAAACCATGAATAGAATAGAACAGAACACTAATAAGAATCAAGAAAATATGAAGACAGAAATCACAAAACTCCAAACTGAAATAACATGTCAAATAACAGGCCTGAAAAAATCAGTAAACGAAGTGAATGACAAAATGGATAAGCTCTGGGACAGGGTATCAGAAGCTGAGAATAGACTTGGTGCTGTGGAAGATGAGATACATAACAATTCCATACAACAGGAGAGATTGGAAAAAAAACTTAAAACAAATGATCGGACAATGGAAAAATTAGTCAAAGAATGGGAACAGATGAAAATAGAGGTCTATGATAAGATCAACAGAAACAACTTAAGAATCATTGGAGTCCCAGAGACCCAGGAAGAAAATTTCCAGGAAGAATCAACGGTCAAGAACATCATTAAAGAGAAACTCCCAGAGCTAAAGAATATATGTAATCAAATCCTGCATGCTCGAAGAGTACCAACCAAAAGAGACCCAAGAAAAACCACCCCAAGACACATCCTAGTCACAATGACAAATCCCACAGATAGAGACAGAATTCTGAAAACAGCAAGATCAAAAGGGGAAATTACATTCAAGCAAGCATCCTTGAGATTTACAGCAGACCTGTCACCAGAAACACTCAATGCCAGAAAGCAGTGGTGGGATATTGTGACAAGACTGAATGAAATGAATGCTTCACCCAGAATACTATACCCAGCAAAACTCACTTTCCGGTTTGACGGAAGAATACATGGCTTCACAGACAAAAAACAGCTCAGAAACTTCACAGACACAAAACCAGTCTTAAGAGAAAAACTGAAAGACCTAACCTAAGACAAGACTACCCAAAAGACACACCAAATTTTGAAATAAAGATGGCGTTAAATCCCAGGACAATTCTTTCTCTCAACACCAATGGACTAAATGCACCAGTTAAGAAACACAGAGTGGCTAAATGGATCAAAAAACTCAATCCAACCTTCTGCTGCATACAAGAAACGCACCTGAATAGTCAGAACAAACATAGACTCAAAATAAAAGGCTGGAGAAAAATTATCCAAGCAAACAACACCAATAAAAAAGCAGGAGTGGCCATACTAATATCAGATAATGCAAACTTTATACTCAGGAAGGTTGTAAGGGACAAAGATGGACATTTTATATTAATCAAGGGGTACGTAGAGCAGGAAGAATTCACTCTCCTAAACATATATGCACCGAATGAGGGGCCAGCAAAATATTTAATACAACTGTTGACAAATCTGAAAAACAATATCAACAACAACACAATAATTGTGGGGGACCTCAACACTGCTTTGTCTACACTGGATATATCAACCAGACTGAAACCCAACAAGAATATACTAGACCTGAGGAGAGAAGTGGAAGAAAGAGGCCTAGTGGATATATATAGGACACTCCATCCCCAGAAACCTGGATACATTCTTCTCCAATGTACATGGGACATTCTCCAGGATAGACTACATGCTGGCACATAAAACATACCTCCATAAGATCAAGAGGATAGAAATTTTGCAGACTACCTTCACTGACCACAAGGCTCTGAAATTATTTGTGAACTTCAAAGGGACTCAGAAGAAACACTTTAACACCTGGAAGTTAAACAGCCTCATGCTCAATAACCAGTGTGTCCGAGATGAAATCAAGGAGGAAATAAAAAGGTTCCTGGAAACAAATGACAATAAAGACACAAACTATCAGAACTTATGGGACACAGCAAAAGCAGTACTGAGAGGAAAATTTATAGCTTTACAAGCACACATCAGGAAGGAAGAAGGAGCTTATCTGAGTAGCTTAATAACACAGCTAATAGAACAAGAAAATGCTCAACAAAAGGACCCAAGACTAGGAAGACAGAAGGAAATAACAAAGCTGAGAGCAGAAATCAATGAACTGGAAACCCAAAAAACAATCCGAAAGATCAACGAAAGCAGAATTTGGTTCTTTGAAAAAATAAACAAGATTGATAGACCACTGGCAAACCTAACAAAGAAAGAGAGAGAGAAACTTGATAACTCTTATCAGGAATGAAAAAGGAGAGATCACTACTGATATGACAGAGATTCAAAGGGTAATCAGAAACTACTTTGAAAAACTCTATGCCACTAAAAATGAGAACCTGGAAGAAATGGATAAATTCTTGGACTCTTATAATGTTCCACGGTTGAAGGAAGAGGATGTAGCATATCTAAACACCCCCATCACCATTGATGAAATTAAAACAGTAATCAAATGTCTGCCGAAAAACAAAAGCCCAGGTCCAGATGGATTCACTAATGAATTCTATCAAACTTTCCAAGAGGAAATACTGCCAATCTTGGCAAGACTCTTTCATCAAATTGAACAAACAGAAACACTTCCAAATAGCTTTTATGAAGCCAACATCACCTTGATACCTAAACCAGACAGACACGCTACCAAAAAAGAAAATTACAGACCAATATCACTGATGAATGCAGATGCAAAGATCCTCAACAAAATCCTGGCAAATAGGATTCAATGCCTCGTTAAAATGTTCATCCACTACGATCAAGTAGGTTTCATCCCAGGAATGCAAGGCTGGTTTAACATCTGTAAATCTATCAACATAATACACAACATTAATAACAAGAAAAATAAAAACCACATGATCATATCAATAGATGCACAGAAAGCATTTGATAAGGTCCAACACCCATTCTTGATCAAAACTCTCAGCAAGATGGGAATGGAGGGAACCTTTCTCAATATAGTGAAGGCCATCTACCGCAAGCCAGTGGCAAATATCCTCAATGAAGAAAAACTGAAAGGCTTCCCTCTAAATTCTGGCACAAGACAAGGCTGTCCTCTCTCACCACTCCTATTCAACATAGCACTGGAAGTACTTGCTATAGCGATTAGGCAAGTAAAGTATATCAAGGGAATCCAGATAGCAAAGGAAGAAGTCAAGCTCTCACTGTTTGCAGATGACATGATACTCTACTTAGAAAACCCTAAAGACTCTATCAAAAAGCTTCTAGAAACAATAGACTCATATAGCAAGGTGGCAGGCTACAAAATTAACACACAAAAATCAATGGCCTTTCTATACACCAATAGTAATAAGGATGAAATGGACATTAAGAAAACAACCCCATTCACAATAGTGCCACACAAACTCAAATATCTTGGAATCAACTTGACTAAATATGTGAAGGACCTATACAAAGAAAACAATAAAATTCTGCTCCAAGAAATAAGAGAGGACACACGGAAATGGAAACGCATACCCTGCTCATGGATTGGCAGAATTAACATCATCATAATGGCAATACTCCCCAAGGCATTATACAGATTTAATGCCATCCCTCTAAAGATACCCATGACATTCTTCAAAGAAGTGAATCAGACACTTTTGAAATTCATTTGGAACAATAAACACCCTCGAATAGCTAAAGCAATCATTGGGAAAAAGAATATGGGAGGAATTACTTTCCCCAACTTTAAACTGTACTACAAAGCAACAGTTATCAAAACAGCATGGTATTGGAAAAAGGATAGGTCCTCAGATCAGTGGAATAGGCTTGAATACTCAGAAAATATTCCCCAGACATTCAACCACCTAATTTTTTATAAAGGAGCAGGAAATCCTAAATGGAGCAGGGAAAGCCTCTTCAACAAGTGGTGTTGGCACAATTGGATAGCCACTTGCAAAAAATTGAATTAGACCTCCAGCTAACATCATGTACGAAGGTAAAATCCAAATGGATTAAAGACCTCGATATCAGCCCGAAAACCATAAGATATATAGAACAGCACATAGGCAAAACACTCCAGGACATTACAGGCATCTTCAAGGAGGAAACTGCACTCTCCAAGCAAGTGAAAGCAGAGATTAACAGATGGGAATATATTAAGCTGAGAAGCTTCTGCACCTCAAAGAAAATAGTGCCCAGGATACAAGAGCCACCCACTGAGTGGGAGAAACTATTCACCCAATACCCATCAGATAAGGGGCTAATCTTCAAAATATAGAAGGCACTGACAGAAATTTACAAGAAAAAACATCTAACCCCATCAAAAAATGGGGAGAAGAAATGAACAGACACTTTGACACAGAAGAAATACACATAGCCAAAAGACACATAAAAAATGTTCCACATCACTAATCATCAGGGAGATGCAAATCAAAACAACGATGAGATACCACCTCACACCCCAGAGAATGGCACACATCACAAAGAATGAGAATAAACAGTGTTGGCGGGGATGTGGAGAGAAAGGAACTCTTATCCACTGCTGGTGGGAATGCCCTCTAGTTCAACCTTTATGAAAAGCGATATGGAGATTCCTCCAAAAACTGGAAATCGAGCTCCCATACGATCCAGCTATACCACTCCTAGGTATATACCCTAGGAACACAAAAATACAATACAAAAACCCCTTCCTTACACCTATATTCATTGCAGCACTATTTACCATAGCAAGACTCTGGAAACAACCAAGATGCCCTTCAACAGACGAATGGCTATAGAAACTGTGGTACATATACACAATGGAATATTATGCAGCTGTCAGGAGGGATGAAGTCACGAAATTTTCCTATACATGGATGTACACAGAATCTATTATGCTGAGTGAAATAAGTCAGAGAGAGAGAAAAATGCAGAATGGTCTCACTCATCTATGGGTTTTAAGAAAAATGAAAGACATTCTTGCAATAATAAATTTCAGACACAAAAGAGAAAAGAGCTGGAAGTTCCAGCTCACCTCAGGAAGCTCACCACAAAGAGTGATGAGTTTAGTTAGAGAAATAACTACATTTTGAACTGTCCTAATATTGAGAATATATGAGGAAAATATAGAGCCTGTTTAGGGTACAGGCGGGGGTTGGGTGGGGAGGAGGGAGATTTGGGACTTTGGTGATGGGAATGTTGCACTGGTGATGGGTGGTGTTCCTTTTATGACTGAAACCCAAACACAATCATGTATGTAATCAAGGTGTTTAAATTAAAAAAAGAGATGTCTTTAGTCCATTTGAATTTTACCTTCATACATGATGTTAGCTGGGGATCTAAGTTCAAGTATTTGCAAGTGACTACCCAGATGTTGTGACAACACTACTTGATGAAGAGGCTTTCTTTGCTCCACTTAGGATTTCTTGCTCCTTTATCAAAAGATAGGTCTGGGGAACATTTTCTGAGTACTCAAGCCTATTCCACAGATCTGAGGGTCTGTCTTTATTCCAATACCATGCTATTTCGATAACTATTGCTTTTTAATACAGTTTGAAACAGAGGAAAGTAATGCCTACATATTCCTTTTCCCAAAGAATGCTTTTGATATTTGAGGGTGTTTATTGTTTCAAATGAATTTCAAAAGTGTTTGATCCACTTCTTTGAAGAATGTCCTGGATATCTTTAGATGGATCACATTAAATATGTATAATGCAAATAAAAAGAAACAAAAAAAAAAAACAAAAAATATGTATAATGCTTTGGGGAGTACTGCCATTTTAATGATGTTAATTCTGCCAATCCATGAGCAGGGTATGTGTTTCCATTTCCATATGTCCTCTTTAATTTATTGGAGCAGGTCTTTATAGTATAATTTTGTATAGGTCCTTCACATATTTAGTCAAGTTGACTCCAAGATATTTGAATTTGTGTAGCACTAATATGAATGAAGTTGTTTTCTTAATGTGGTAGATGGCCTTAACTATATTGAGAAAGGTTCTGTTCATTACCATCTTGCTGAGTTTTTATCAAGAATTGGTGTTGAATCATATAAAATGCTTTCTCTGTTTCTATTAATATGATCATATGAATTTATTTTCTTGTTGTTGATGTTGTGTATTATGTTGATAGATTTACGGATGTTAAACCATCCTTTTACTCCTGTGATGAAACCTACTTGATCGTAGTGGATGATCTTTTTAATGAGGCATTGAATTCTTTTTGCCAGAATTTTGTTGAGGATCTTTGCATCAGTGTACATGAGGAATATTGGTCTGTAATTTTCTTTTTTGGTAGCATCTCTATCTGTTTTAGGTATCAAGGTGATGTTGGCTTCATAAAAGCTATTTGGAAGTGTTCCCAATTTTTTCAATTTCATGAAAGAGTCTTTCCAAGATAGGTAGTAGTTCCTCTTGACAGGTTTGAAAGAATTCATTACTAAATCCATCTGGGCCTGTGTTTTCTTTTTGGGCAGACACTTGATTACCGCTGTAATTTCCTCAATATTGATGGGGTGTTTAGATATACTACATCTTCTTTAATCAACCATGGAAGGTTATAATATTCCAAGAATTTATAAATGTCTTCCAGGTTATCATTTTTAGGGCCATAGAATTTCTCAAAGTAGTTCCTTAATAGCCTTTGAATCTCTGTAATATCGGTAGTGATCTCCACTTTTTCATTTCTAATACAAGTTATCAAGTTTCTGTCTCTCTCTTTGTTAGTTTTGGCAATCTTGTTTATTTTTTCAAAGAACCAACCCCTGCTTTCGTTAATCTTTCTGATTCTTTTTTGCATTTCTATTTTGTTGATTTCTGCTCTCAACTTTGTTATTTCTTTCTGTCTCCCAATTTTTGTTCCATCTGTTTAATACTTTCTAATTCTATGAGCTGTGTCATTAGGCTATTCAGGTATACTCCTTCTTCTGTCCTGATGTGTGCTTGCAAACCTATAAATTTTTTTCTCAGTACCACTTTTTCTGTGTCCCATAGGTTCTGATAGTTTGTGTCTTTATTGTCATTTGTTCCCAGGAAACTTTTGATTTCCTTCTTGATTTCATCTCGGACCCACTGGTTATTGAGTATGAGATTGTTTAACTTCCAGGTGTTAAAAGTTTTTCTTCTGTGTCCCTTTGAAATTCACAAATAATTTCAGAGCCTTGGGGTCAGCGAAGATAGCCTGCAAAATTTCTATCCTCTTGATATTATAGAGGTATGTTTTATGTGCCAGCATGTAGTCTATCCTGGAGAATGTCCCATGTACATTGGAGAAGAATGTGTATCCAGGTTTCTGGGGATGGAGTGTCCTATATATATCCACTAGGCCTCTTTCTTCCATTTCTCTCCTCAGGTCTAGTCTACTCTTGTTGGGTTTCAGTCTGGTTGACCTATCCAGTATTTACAAAGCCATGTTGAGGTCCCCACAATTATTGTGTTGTTATTGATATTATTTTTCAGATTTGTCAACAATTGTATAAAATTTTTGCTGGCCCCTCATTCGGTGCATATATGTTTAGGAGTTATTTCTTCCTGCTCTACATATACCTTGATTAATAGAAAATGTCCATCTTTGTACCTTGCAACTTTTCTGAGTATAAAATTTGCTTCATCTGACATTAGTATAGCCACTCCAACTTTTTTATAGGTTTTGTTTGCTTGGATGATTTTCCTCCAGTCTTTTATTTTGAGTCTATGTTTGTTCTGATTATTCAGGTGTGTTTCTTATAGGCAGCAGAAGTTAGATTGAGTTTTTTGATCTATTTAGCCACTTTGTGTCACTAACTGGTACATTTAGTCCATTGACATTGAGAGAAAGTATTGTCATGTGATTTAATGCCATCTTTGTGTGTAAGTTTGCTGTGCTGGCTGGTCAGTCTTGTCTAAAAGTAGATCTTTCAGTTTTACTTTTAAGACTGGTTTTGAGTCTGTAAAGTTTCTGAGCTGTTGTTTATCTGTAATTCATGTATTCTTCCTTCAAACCTAAAAGTGAGTTTTTCTAGGTGCAGATTCTAGGCAAAACATTTATTTCATTGAGTTTTGTCATTATGCACTCCTGCCTTGAGTGTTTCTTGGTTTCTTTTTTTTTTGTTTTGTTTTGTTTTGTTTTTCGGGCCATACCTGTTTGATGCTCAGGGGTTACTCCTGGCTATGCGTTCAGAAATCACTCCTGACTTGGGGGGACCATATGAAACACTGGGAGATTGAACCACGGTCCTTCCTTGGCTAGCGCTTCCAAGGCAGACACCTTAACCTCGCCGACCCCTTGAGAGTTTCTTGTGACAGGTCTGCTGTACATTTCAAGGACACTCCCTTGAATGTATTTTCCCTTTTTGATCTTGCTGCTTTCCAAATTCTGTCTCTATCTGTGGGATTCATCATCGTTACTAGGATGTGTCTTGGGTGTTTTTCCTCTTGTCTCTTTTAGTTGATAATCTTTGGGCATGCAGGATTTGATTGCATGTATTCTTTAGCTCGGTAGTTTCTCTTTAATGATGTTCTTGACCATTTGTTCTTCCTGGAGATTTTCTTCCTGGGTCTCTGGGACTCAAATGATTCTTAATTTTATTTCTGTTGAGTTTATCAAAGACTTCTATTTTCATCTGTTCATATTCTTTGACTAATTTTTTCATTGTCTGATTATTTGCTTTAAGGCTTTTTTCCAATCTCTTCTGCTGTATGGAGTTGTTATGCATCACATCTTACCTTACTAGTTTTATCCTCAGCTGCTCTTACCCTGATGGAGAGCTTATTCATTGAGTCTTTTAAATTTGTCTACTGAATTTTTCAGACCTGTTATTTGACCTGTTATTTCAGTTTGGAGTTTTCTGATTTCTGTCTTCATATTTTCTTGGTTTTTATTAGTGCTCTGTTCAACTCGATCTATACTTTCTTTGAGTTCTGTGAACATCCTCCATATTTATTCTCTAAACTCCATATCTGAGATATTAACTAGTTGGTTGGCCATTTTCTGGTCATCAGAGTTGCCATCTTCATTTCTATGCCTGGTTCTGGCTTGCGTTGTTTCCCCATTGTCACACTTTTATTGGGTTTTTCTATGTGTTGTGGTGGTATTCATGGCTAAATGATGTGCGTGGCCATGCTCCTCTGGCTCCACCCTTTCTGGGCAGGCTGACTCATCTCCAAGGAAGGGGAGCTTCCATGAATGAAGCCATACATGGGATCAAATCTTCAGCCCAAGCATGCAACAGAGAAGACAATCCAGAGAGATATGCCGGACTTCAATTATCCAGCACAGTTCAGCTGGCTCCACAGTCTTCCTTGGCTTTCTGGCCCAGCCCAATCTAGTCTAGGAGAGTGATTTTCCTGGGCCCTTTTCAGCCCACTCAGGAGAGATTCAGGTCACAGGACAGTAGAAAAACACGCACAGGTGACACAGTCTCTCACAGTTGGTCTGTCTCTCTCTTTCTTAGTGAGTTTTGCCAATGGTCTATCAATCTTGTTTATTCTTTCAAAAAAAAAACAAAACAAATTCTGCTTTCATTGATATTTTGGATTGTTTTTTTTGTTTGTTTCCACTTCATTGATTTCTGCTCTAAGCTTTGTTATTTTCTTTTGTCTCCCTATTTTTGGTTCCTTTTGTTGATCGTTTTATAATTCTATAAGCTGCGTTGTTAAGCTATTAGGGTATGTTCCTTCTTACTTCCTGATGTGTGTTTGCACACAATTTACTCTCAGTACCACTTTTATTGTGTCCCATAGGTTCTGATATTTAGTGTCTTCATTGTCATTTGTTTCCAGGAACTTTTTGATTTCCTCTTAGACCCATTGCTTGTTCAGGAGCAGGCTGTTTAATTTCTAAGTGTTAAGGTTTTACTTTTGTGTCCCTTTTTAGTTCACATCTAATTTCAGAGCCTTGTGGTCAGTGAAGGTAGCCTGCAAAATTTCTATTCTCTTGATTTTATGGAGATATGTTTTATGTGCCAGCATGTTTTCTATCCTGGAGAATGATCCATGTACATTGCAGAAGAACATGTATCCAGGTTTCTGGGTATATATATATACTAGGCCTCTTTCTTCCATTTCTCTTTTCAGGTCTAGTTTTTTTTTATTGGACTTTGGTCTGGTTGACCTATCAAGTGTTGAAAGAGCTGTGTTGAGGTCTCCCACAATCATTGTGTTGTTATTAATATCTTTTTTCAGATTTGTCAACAATTGTATTAAATACTTTGCAGGTCCCTCACTGGGTTCATATACGTTGAGGAGAGTGATTTCTTCCCACTGTACATATCCTTTTATTAGTACAAAATGTCCATCCTTGTCTCTTACAACTTTTCTGAGTGTAAAATTTGTGTTGTCTGATATTAATGTGGCCACTCCAGCTTTTTAAGGGTTTTGTTTGTTTCAATGATTTTCCTCCAGCTTTTGATTTTGAGTCTGTATTTGTTTTGATTATGCAGGGGTGTTTCTTGTAGGCAGCAAAAGGTTGGATTCAGTTTTTTGATCCATTTAGCGACTCTGTGTCTCATAACGGGTGCATTTAGTCCATTGACATTGAGAGAGATAGGGGCCAGAGAGATAGTATGGATATAAGGCATTTGCCTTTCATGCAGAAGGATGGTGGTTCAAATTCCAGCATCCCATATGGTCCTCTGTGCCTGCCAGGCACAACTTTTGAGCCTAGAGCCAAGAGGAACCCCTGAGCACTGCCTGGTGTGCCCCCCAAAATAAACAAAAACAATAACAAAAGGTTAGTAGTTAACGGCTAATCTTTGCTTGACATTGAGAGAGATAATTGTCATGTGATTGAGTGCCATTGTTGTTAAAAGTTTCGTGTAGCGTATGGAAGCTCCATACAATCCAGCTATACCACTCCTAGGAATATACCCAAGGAACACAAAAGTACAATACAAAAATCCCTTCCTTACTCCTATATTCATTGCTGCGCTATTTACAATAGCCAGACTCTGGAAACAACCAAGATGCCCTTCAACAGATGAGTGGCTGAAGAAACTGTGGTACATATACACAATGGAATACTATGCAGCCATCAGGAGAGATGAAGTCATGAAATTTTCCTATACATGGATGTACATGGAATTTATTATGCTGAGTGAAGTAAATCAGAGGGAGAGAGAAAGACGCAGAATGGTTTCCCTCATCTATGGGCTTTAAGAAAAATGAAGGACATTTTTAACAGTATCTCAGAGACAAGAGAGATGAGGGCTGGTATGTGCAGCTCAGGACATGCAGCTCATCACATAGAGTGATGAGTGCAGTTGCAGAGATGACTACACTGAAAACTATCATAACAATGTGAATGAATGAGGGAAGTAGAAAACCTGTCTCCAGTACAGGTGTAGGGGGGTGGGGAGGAGGGGGATCTGGGAAATTGGTGGTGGGATTGTTGCAGCAGTGAAGGGGGGTGTTCTTTACATGAATGTAATCATACAACTATAATTATGATTGTAATCATGGTGTTTAAATAAAGATAAAAAAAGTTTCATGTATCTATCCGTCAGCCATGTCTTTTTTTAAAGAATATTATATTTCAACACTTTGATTACAAACATAATTGTGGTTGGGGTTCTGTCATGTAAAGAACATCCCCCATTACCAGTGCAACATTCCCATACCAATGTCCCAAATCTTCCTCCTCCCCACCGCCACCTGTAATCTACACAGGATTTCTATTTCCCTCAGTTCAGTCATGTCTTAAAGTAGACATTTCAGTTTTTCTTTTAAGTCTGGTTTTGAGTCTGTAAAGTTTCTAAGCTGCTGTTTATCTGTGAAGCTATGTATACTTCCTTCAAACCTGAAAATGGGTTTTGCTGGGTGCAATATTTTAGGTGAAGCATTCATTTCATTGAGTTTTGTTACTACGTCCCAGCACTGCCTCTGGTCTTGAGAGTTTCTTGTGACAGGTCTTCTGTAAATCTCAAGGATGCTTCTTTGAATGTAATTTCCCTTTTTGATTTTGCTGCTTTCAGTATTCTATCTCTATTTGTGCGATTTGTCATTGTGACTAGGATGTGTCTTGGGGTCTTTTTCCTGGGGTCTTTTTTAGCTAGTACTCTTTAGACATGCAGGATTTGGTTGCATGTATTCTTTAGTTCTGGTAGTTTCTCTATAATGAAGTTCTTGACTGTTGATTTTTCCTGGAGATTTTCTTCCTACATCTCTGGGACTCCAATGATTCTTAAGTTGTTTCTGTTGAGCTTATCAAAGACTTCCATTTTCATCTGTTCACGTTCTTTCAGTATTTTTTCCATTGTTTGATCATTTGCTTTAAGGCAATCTCTTCTGCTGTATGGAGTTGTTATGCATCTCATCTTCCAGTTTACTAAATCTATCCTCAACTGCTATTACCCGGTTGGAGCGGATTTTCATTGAGTTTTTCAATTCATCTACAGTGTTTTTCAGTCCTGTTTTTGACCTGTTATTTTAGGTCAAATATTTCTCCAAACTTTTTGGAGTTTTCTTATTTTTGTCTTCATATCCTCTTGGTTCTTATTAGTGTTCTATTAAACTTGATCTGTTCTTTCTTAGAGTTCTGTGAACATCCTCCATATTTCTTCTCTAAACTCCATATTTGAGAGACTAACTAGGTAGTTTGTCATTTTTATTCTCTATACCTGATATTAGCTTGCATTGTTTCCCCCATTGTCATGCTAGCATTGTATATTGTTCTAGTATTGTGGTGGTATTTATCAGCTAGATGAAGTGCTCAGCTGCAAAACTAATTGGAGTAGCCACACTCTGCTGGTTCTACCCCTTATGGACAGGACGACTCACCTCAGGAGAACGCAAGCTCTCAGGGAAGGATCCCAGAGGGGATCAAATTTCCCAGGCTGAAGTAAGCAGAGTAAAGACCCAAAAAGTCTGCTGTGCTTCAGAGGTCCAGCAGAGTCAGCTGATTTCACAGTTTTGGGGCAGGAAAGACTCTATTTCAGTAAGTGTTCATAGGTGCTGTTTGTTTTTTTTTTCCTTTCCTTAATACCTCCCAATTTTTTTTGTCATGGTGAATGTCCCCAGGATGGCACCAGATTTTATGGGACTGCCATTGACTCCCATTCCATAGTGTTTTCAAACTTTTTTCTTTACAAATTGGTAAGTTGGAAAATGGCACTGAATTCTCATTTTATTTTATTTTTTTCTTACATGGGAAGCTGAGCATCATTGCCATAAAGAGCCCCTATTACCTCACAGGTTTTTGTGGGTCAAGTTAGTCAGAAACACTGCAGATCTTTGCACCTGCAGCTCTCTCCATCTGGGACTGGAGGCACCCCTACAGCACCTATTGTGTTATTCTTGATGTTCTCTTTCAAATTTGTCAATAATTTTATTAGATAACTTGCTGGTCTTTCATTGGGTACGTATATGTTTAGTTGTGTGATTTCTTCCTTTGCACATATCCCTTGATTAGTATGAAGTGTCCATCTTTGTCCATTACAACTATTCTGAGTCTAAAGTTTGTGTCATCTGATATTAACTTGGCCACTCCAGCTTTTTAAGGGTGTTGTTTGCTTGGCTAATTTTCCTCCAGCCTTTGATTTTGAGTTTATGTTGGTTCTGATTACTCAAGTGTGTTTCTTGTAGGCAGCAGAAGGTTGGATTTAGCTCTTTGATCCATTTCGCCACTCTGTGTCTCTTAATTGGTGCATTTATTCCATTGACATTGAGGGAGATGATTGTCATAAAATTTAATGCCATCTTTGTGTATAAGTTTGGTGTGTCTATTGGTCATTCTTGTCTTAAAGTAGATCTTATAGTTTATCTTTTAAGTCTGGTTTTGCATCTGTAAAGTTTCTGAGCTGTTGCTTATCCATGAAGCTATGTATCCATCCTTCAAACCTGAATGTGAGTCAGGCTATTTGCAGTATTCTAGAAGAAGCATCCATTTCATTCAGTTTTTTTTTTTTTTCACAATATCCTACCACTATTTTCTTGCTTTTAGAGTTTCTTGTGACATGTCTGCTTTAAGTCTTAAGGATGCTCCTTTGAATGTAATTTCCCTTTTTGATCTTTCTGCTTTCAGTATTCTATCTCTATCTGTGAGATTCATCATTATGACTAAGATGTGTCTTGGGGTGTTTTTCTTTGGGTCTCTTTTAGCTGGTATTCTTTGGACATGCAGGATCTGATTTCATACAGTCGTTAGCGCTGGGAGTTTCTCTGTGATGATGTCTTTGATGATTCTTCCTGGAGAGCTCCTTCCTGGACTTCTGGTACTCCAATGATTCTTCTGTTGTTTCTGTTGAGTTTATCAAAGATTTCTCTTTTTATCTGTTCACATACCTTGAGTACTTTTTCATTGTTTGATTGTTTGCCTTAGATTCTTTTCCAATCTCTTCTACTGTATCGAGTAGTTCTGCATTTCATCTTCCACTTCACTAATTGTGTCCTCGGCCGCTGTTACCCTGTTGCAAAGGCTTTCTATTGAGGTTTTTGGTTCAGTTACCATGTATTTCAGATCTGTTATTTCAGTTTGGAGTTTTCTGATTTCTATCTTTGTCTTTTTGTTCAGCTAGAGCTATGTTTTCTTTGATTTCCATGAGTATCCTCCATATTTTTATTCTAAATTCCTATGGTTGGTATTTTTTAGGTTATCAGATCTATCATCTTCATTCGCTGTGCGTGGTGTTTGCTTACATGGTTTCCCCATTGTCACGCTTTCAGTTTGATTTTTTTCTATGTGTTATGGGGGGTGTTCATTAGTTAGAAAGTGCATGCAGCAGCGAAGTGAAGTGGAGCAGCTGCACACATCTGGCCCCACCCTTTTCAGGTGGGTTCAAGAAACCTCAGTCTCTGAGATTCCCACAGGGGGGCACTCTCCAAAAAGCTACACTGGTGACCACAGTGGAGGTCTGCACTTGACCTGGTCCGGGGGTCCAAGACACCTCAATCTCTGAGCTTCTCACGGAGGGCACTCTCCAGGCAGGCAGGCCTATAAGCCTCAATGGTAACCGCAATTGAGGCCTGCACTTGCCCTGGCTGGATGGGTTCAAGACCATTCAGTCTCTGAGCTTCTCACAGAGGGCACACTCTTCAGGTGGGCATGCCTATACCCCTCAATGGTAACCACAGTGGAGGCCTGCACTCACACTGATTGAGCAGGTCCAAGACACTTCTCTGAACTTCTCACGGAGGGCACTCTCCAGGCGGGCATGCCTAGGTACCCCTCAATGATGAAGAGGTGGGGGCCTGCACAGGTCAGGAGGATCCAAGACCCCTCAGTGTCTGAGCTTCTCACAGAGGGAACTCTTTAGATGGGTGCGCCTATACCCCTCAATGGCAACTGCCTTAATTGCCTTTTTTTAAAACTCATTTTACTTATATTTTCTTTATATATATGTGAGTATATATATATATATATATATATATATATATATATATATATATATATATATATTCTTGTTGTTGTTTTTTTCTCTCCCTTAACTTCACCTGTTTTGGTTCTGCTTGGCACAAAAACCTTTAAGAAAAGGTCTTGCCTGGTATAAAAGTTCAGGTCAAAACCAGGCACAGAGATGATGAAGGCTGACACCCTCCAAGTGCACCAGCAATATAATATAGAACGAACTTTTTTGCAAAGACACACTAAAAAGAAGAAATTTTACATATAGAAACAAGCTTTTATCTACTAGGGATAAGCACCCATACATTTTACAATACAGGTCACCTCCCACCTTGAACATAGTCATGTGGTCCCATATTGAACTCCTTCCAACCCTGAACCTTAGATCCCAGACATAGAACGAACACAGTTCTCCACAACAGCTCCAGGAACCAAACTCCCACTGGGACATTTTTTTATACTGCTCTGACACCAACAGGTGCCAGCTTTGATATGATATCCTGACAATGAGAAAATGGCACCAACTTGATCTAAGAGTGGATTATCATACCTTATCACCTAATGATAAGATAAAATCAGAAGACATATCATCCTTTGACCTGTGCAAAAGCCAAGATCACTAACTACAGAAGACTGACTGTGAGAACCATAATTGGTAACAACTTGTCATGGGACCAATAAAAAAGTTCCTAATCTAATCTTTGGCTTAAAATATGAACAACAACCAAGATTTCTAATTCCAGAGTTCTGACTGAGACTACTGCAACTGAGCAGAACTTCTTGAAACATATGAAAGACTCTATCCTAGGCTTTATCCTAGGATTGGGACAAAAACCAAGACCACCAACTACAGAAGTCTGATTAAAACAACAGCGATAAAACAGAACTTTTAGAACCATAAAGAAAGACTCCATCCTAGGTTCATCCTATGGCCTTTGCAAATACCAAGATCTCTAGTTACAGAGGCCTGAGTTTATAATCCAGGACTGAACATAAAGTTTCCAGACATCACAAAACGACCCAGGGGAGAGTCAAAGAGCATCTATGTAGCCTGGAGTTATTCCCATGACAGTATACTTCAAGGGCATAAAAACCTGTATCTCTTAGGCCAAGGGAATTCCCTTTCTAATCTCCCCAATATTTACTGTGCCTATACAAAAAAAGCATAAATTAATTTTTTAGTTGTTATTTTTTTTGGTTTTAGTATTTTTTTGTGCTTTTTTATTTGGGGACCATGGTTATTGTTTAGTTGTTGTCTTTTTGCTGTGATGCTTTTCGGGTTATTTGTTTGATTTTTTGTTTTGTATTGTTATGTTTTTCTTCCTTTTTCCCTTTCTCTCTTAAATCAATATTTATAGCCTCTAGAAGGACTCCTCCCATTATTTGCTTGTTTGATTTTTGCCCCATTTTATTTTATTATTTGTGTTTGTTTGATTTTTGTCACCCCCCCCTTTTTTTCTTTCTTTTCTTCAAACAGAACCACATGACTTAAACCATCTTGTTCTGCCTCACACACTGAGGAGGAAATAATGGAGGGTACCAAGATCAAACAGTCATATGAACACTGAGTAGAAATAAAAATGATCAGACTTAGGTACCAAAGCCAAAGCCAACGACAACAGAATCAATATCCAATCTACAACAAGCTAGATACAGAGGGGAGCACTCATACTAGATTGGGAGGGGGGTTGGAATAAAGGGGATATGGGATGCATGCTAGGAACAGGGGTGGAGGGAGGACAACATTGTTGGTGGAAATACCCCTGATTTAATGTCACTATGTACCTAAAATACTACTGTGAAATATTTGTAATCCACTTTGGTCAAAATAACAAACTACTAAAAGGAAAAAACTATACTTAGTCATAAATTAATTAGTACCAAATCTAGTACTATTTTAAACTAATTTGGAATTTTATAATTACTTTGAAAAATGTATTTAATATTTATTAAATCCAATAATAATATTTATTGCTCATCTTAAATCAGGCAATGTACTAAACATATCATTGTTTACTGTCATTTAACCCATAAGATTACCTCTTTGAAGGATTTTTACACATGATAAAACTAAAACATAGAGCTATTAATATTTTTCCTCACATATATCCTGCAAAGAAGGAAAATCAAAAGTCTTATTCAAATATTCTTGTCCCAATCATCTTCCTTCTAAAGAAGAAGCTTTATGCCCCAATCATTCAGTATTGGGGAACACAGATCTGGAAGCAAAGCCTGACACAGAAAATAATTCACACAGATTAAAAGAAATAAAACAGGTTCAGGAGAATTACACCACAAGCCTTCTATTTACTAGCAAGAGATAACAGCAAACAAAGAGACTAGCTGTGGAAACAGAAACTGAGTTCCTCCTACCCAAGGTCTTTATTGGTAAAAAAAAAAAAAAGACCACCCCCTAGGGTGGAAAATGGGTAGAGTAAAGGACCAATCCAGAGATACATAAGTGACAAGTCCATGAGAGACAAGCACCAGTAAATAACTACACTAAAAACTATCATGACAATCTTAATGAGTGAGAGAAATAGAATGCCTGTCTCTAATACAGGCAGGGATTAGGTAGGAGGGAGAGGGCACTGGTGATGCGAATGTTGCACTGACAAAGGGGATGTTCTGTTAATGACTAAAACCCAACCACAATCATGCTTGTAATTATGGTGCTTAAATAAAGATTTTATATTTAAAAAAAGAATTCTGAATAGAATGAAAACCAGTTACTCCCACACCCCTCAACTTCATGGACTGCTGAGTCACTAGAGATTAAAGAACCAAGAAATACTCTCAGAAGATTTCTAGAGGCAAGAAGTTTGTGGACTTCTACATAAAAATTCTGAATCTCTGAAAATTCTAATATAAATTTAATCTAAATATCAAATTAATAAATCCTTACAGTTAATCTTTTTAATTATTATTTTTATTCTTGTGAAGAAAATAGTTTTTATTTAAAGAAATTTACTCAGAAAAGTGTGAGTAGAGACAAAGAGAGAAATTTGTGTTCAAAAGAGAACACAAGCTTCTCCAAAGTAAAAAGAAATCACACTCTAACTTTAAGATTGACATTTTTCTATAGAAAAAAGAAGAGTAGGTGCCTATTTACCTTTTTATATTCTGCATATTTTAGAAAAACATTAGATAATTTCATATACAAATCTAAAAAGAAATCCAAAACCTCCTAAAATCGTATCAAAGTATTTTGTAATATAATGTAACTAATAAGTATAATGTATCTAGTTAATAAGTATAATGTTTCTTTCACAGATCTATGAAAATTAAGTAACCTCTACTGAATAGAAACCAAATATGTTGATAAAAAAAATACAGCAGCAAGTGAGCTAGGGATTAGGTTCAGCAGATTGAGTAAAGCCTGGGTTTGATCACAGCCACTAGGAAAAATATACAGCAATAGGCAACATCTTAAATTTCAGACTAATTTCTTTAAAAAGCAACTTATATTAAAAGCTCTAGAAATTTGGTTAAACTATCTTGGCAGTCTATTTTATTTTAAGCACAGATATCAAAGATAAGATCGTTTTGACTAAATCATACTTTTCTGGAGTTTGATATAACAATTTAAGTATATATATATATGCTCATATGCACACACATCACATGAAGCATTTCTAGTGAGACTAATTTTATCAAGCTTGTTTACAAGACTTTTTAATTTTATTCTTAGTCTGCTATTTTTACAAAAGATTATAATCATTTCCCAGTGTAAAAAAATAATTCCCTGAGGCCAGAGAGATAGCATGGAGGTAAGGCATTTGCCTTGCATACAGAAGGACGGTGGTTCGAATCCCGGCATCCCATATGGTCTCCCGAGCCTGCCAGGAGCAATTTCTGAGCTTAGAGTCGGGAGTAATCCCTGAGAGCCGCCAAGTGTGACCCAAAATCCAAAAAAAAAATTTATTCCCCAGGCCATTCAGTGATTTTATTGCACATCACCCTTTTACTAAATACTCCACAATAAAAAATGTTATTAAACATTGAATATATAACAAAGCAACAAGTGTTTAAATTCTGCACATTATCTTTCTCAAACTTTATTACTGCAGGTGCAGAACACAACTGTCCAAAGACTCACTGAGGACAAGATTCTCTTTCAATAAAAACAATTCTATTCATACACCTGTATTTACAAAGATTCTAAGTTTAAAAAAATAGAAACAAATAATGGAACTAGAAAGTAAGATTAAATATTATTTTCACAGAATCATGAATCATTCCTGACAGCAAGGGAAACAAGGGAAGGAGACAAAGAATAATTTTGACCTAGGAAAAGTAATTCACGGATCTGTGTGTGTTCTCAGAAATTTTTGTGGACAATTTGTTAGATTGTGAGGGAAAATATTTTTATTAGCTCTCAATTGAAGAACTAGGTGACAAAAAATGGAGTTAGAAATTTCCTCCACTTCATTTGTTTTAAATCACTGTAAAATATAAGATGCACATGCTATGCATTTAGTACATTATTCTTTAAACAAGTATATTTAGAGAATAGAATGTATTTTTATGCTGGTGCAAAAATTCATGTAAAATTATGGTCTTTGATAAAATATAGATAAATATAATTAATAAATATGCATTTATTATTCATACTTTTATAAAGTCTGTATTTATATTTATAATCATAGATATATAAATATATGCATATTATTCATACATTTATATTTATACACATACTAGTAAATATATTTAAATCTAATTATATTTATATATAATTTTATATTAATTAATAAATATACATTTATTTATTGATTTTAGTTGATTTTATACATATTTATCAATGTTATCAATTTATTTATAATAAATGAATATCATATAAATTCTAGGTTTCTAGTCTAATAAGAAAATATATATGCAGGCTATATGTACTATAAAATTTCTGTATACTAGTAGTATATATACTCAAATCATAAACTTCTGTGGAAATACATGTAGTACATTATGTTAATTCATTTATTTTACTAGCAATGGAATTTAGTTTTTTTTTCCCTCTTACCTATACTCCCCCACTTGTATTAGGGTAGGTATTTTACTTTATTCTCTTTTTCTGTCTCTCAGCAGTGAGATTTTCTTTTTTTAATAATCTTTATTGTGATCAAAGTGAATAACAAATCTTTCACAGTAATATTTAAGGTACACAGTGACAATGAATCAGGGCCATTCCCACCACCAGGGTTCTTCTCCCTCCATCCCTTTTCCCAGCATGTGTCCCATATCTCCCTCCTTTGCCCCTGGAGTGTATAGCTTGTTGTAGATAGGGTATCAATTCTGTTGTTGTTGTCTTTGGGTTTGGCATCTGATCATTTTTTTATTTCTGCTCAATGTTCATATGGCTGTTTGGTCCTGGTACCATTCATTTTTATTTTCCCTCTCAATTCATAAGGCAGAACAAGATGATTCAAGTTGTGTGGTTCTGTTGGAAGAAGACAGAAAAAAAAAAAAAACGAAAAAAAAGTGACAAAAATCAACAAACATTAAAAAAAAATGTTTTTAAAGACAGTAACTACCAAAAAGGCACTCAGTAACAAAAAACATCACAAAATAATAACATGAGTGAAAAGTAAAAAATGAAAGAGAAATAAAAAAATAATTAAATAAAAAGAAAAATAGCCAAACAAAGGAGTGCTAGTGTGGCAAGGTTTTGTGCTTTTGCATAGATAAAGTAAGTAGGAGAAATAAGGAAGGGAATTCCCTTGTTCTAAGAGATTCAGGGTTTTTCTCTACCCTTGAAACATACTGCAAAGGGAACAACTCCATACATGCTCTTTTTCACACCCCAAGGTTTTGTTATGGTTTCAGGAAACTTTCCATTCAGCTGTGGATGATAAAATCAGGTCTCCATAGCTAGAGATCTTGATATTTGCACAGGTCATAGGACAAAGTCTAGGACAGAGTCTTTCTTTATGATTCTAGAAACTCTGTTCCATCATTGTTGTTATAATCAGTTTTCTGTAATAAGTGGTCTTGGTTTTTGCTCAGATCCTAGGCTGAAGCCATACGTAGTCTTTCATTGTGGTTCCAAAAGTTCTGCTCAGTCACAGTTGTCAGTCAGACCTCTGGAATTAGAGGCCTTGATTTTTGTACAAGTCCTAGGCTGAAGCCTAGACTATGTTCTTTCTTATTGGTCCCAGAGTAAGTTCTGCCCAGTCATGGTTGTCAAAGAGAGTCTTCTGTAGTTAGCACTCTTGGTTTTTGCACAGATCACAGGATGACATGGCTTCTGATTTCATCTTACCGTTTGATGAGATAGGACAACTTGATCTGTTTCCTCGTTGTCAGGCTGGCATATCAAAACTGTCGCAAGTTGGTGCCAGAGTGGTATTAGGAATTTCCCAGGGGGAGTTTGGTTCCAGGTGTTGTTGTAGAGAACTATATAGATTCTACATTTGGGATCTGGGGTTCACAGTTGAACATTGTCCAACCTCAGAGTCTAAGTTGGGTCCACATAACATATGTTCAGGATGGGAAGCGCCCCTGTATTATAAATAGTATGGATTTTTATTCCTAGAAGATAAGATCTTGTTTCTGTGCATAAGGTTTCCTCTTTTTTAATGGGCCTATAAAGAAGAAAATGGTATCATATTATATTGTTAGTGCATTTGGGAGTAAGAATGACAGGCTACACAATCTCTGTGCCCTTGTTTTGACTTGAGCTTTTATCCTAGGCAAGACTTTTTCTTGTAGGTTTTTGTCCCAAGCATAACCCAAACAGGTGAAGTTAAAGAAAATACATATCTATATAAAATAAAAAATAAACAGAAATAAATTTTAAAAAAGTAATTAAATAAAAAAGTGATGGAGGAGGCTACCTTTATGTTTAGAAATAAACACCCTAAGAGGCATTATTATAGAGATTAAACATACAAAGAAAATATAGGTATCCCCAGTAAATCTTTTGAGATATTTATGTGGGGGATAAAATCCAGGGCACTTTTTCTTTTTTTTTCTTTTTTTATTTATTATGGTATTTATTTGGTACTTCTGATGAGATAATAGTATAATGTCAACCATGAGAAAAAAATAGGCCCATTTGGGGACAGAGGATCACACACATGCACGAACAAGCATTTTTCATGGGGAGCGAAGAGAGATGGTTCAGAACATGTACAATATGAAGCTGGAAGTCCAATCCAAAGCTACCAACCCCAATCCTATGGTTTCAACTAGTAACAGAGCATTACCTATGTTCCTCAAATACACAATCTTTTAAATCCTAGACTCTTTAACAAGAAACACTAAATGACCAACCAGGTGCTGGTATCATTCTAAATTGTAATTTGCCGAGGCAATCTGACAGAACTGTCTGAAGGAGACTGCAGTATCACTATGGAGTCATACTGCTAATTAGCCTTCAACTATTATAGTAAACGAGAACAGGGCACTTTTTCATCACACGCACCATGGTCTTGTTGAGTTTTAGAATAGATTTGCAGCATTAAGGGATCAGGTAGTGTCCTTGAGCTAATTTTTAAAGTACTGGAGTATATCATTTAAGTTTTGTTCTATTTATTTTAGGACATTAGGTATATATCCAAGTCCTAAATTCATTTTTGTTTTCTTTTTATGTACAATATTAAACTATGTTCCAGTGTCTTATTTTATTCATTTATTTATTTTTGCATGTAGCTACACAGTTTTCCCAGCACCATGTGAAAAAAAAAATTATTGTATGAAAGCAACTCTTTTGTTATAGATTAAATGGCTTTAAATTTGCGGATCTATTTTGGGGAATCTACATTTTATTCCATCTGCCTTTGTGTCTATTTGGTTCCTATAACAATGTTTTAACTAACATGGCTGTGTAATATAGTTGAGAATTAGAGAACTTGGTGCCTTCATTATTCTTTTATCTTAAAAATGCTTTGGTTCCTTGGTGTTTCTTGTTCCAAGCAAATTTTATTATCATTTCTTCTATTTACTAGAATAACATAGTGTTTTCATAGGAATTAAGTTCAATCTGTTCATCATTCTAAGTACGATGGCCATTTTAATCAGGTTTATTCTTCTAGTTCATAAATAGGACTTCTATTCCATTTCCTTGTGTTTTCTTCCGTTTCTTTTAGTATATCTGTGAATTTTTATTATGTAGGCCTTTACCACTTTGCTAGTCATAAGGCAAGATATTTTTGATGAATGGGATATTAATTTTTTCTTAATTTATTGTCAGATATATTGGACTCATAGATATTGATTCTGTATCCTGTCACTTTACTGGAAATCATTTATAGTAAGTTTTGGAGTCTCTAGAATTCTGTATGTATCCTATATGTGAACTTGGACTAATGGAAATTTTACTTGTTTTGATAGCTAGATTCTTTTATTTGTCTCGGCTAATTTTTTTGATTATGCTTATGTATATTTCTACAATTATGGTTAGTTTAAAAAGTAGTGGCAAGAGTGACCGTTTTTTATTCTAGGTAATACGGATAAGATTTTAAGTTTTGATCATTGCATATTATGTTATCTATAGACTTGTCATGTATAAAATCTATTATTTTATGATCATTTTCTTCTATACTCAATGAACTGAATGTTCTTATGATTAAATTTAAAGGGTCTAAATGTGAAAGGAACTACAAAAAATATTAAAGCAATATAACAAATAGAATTTTCTGTATGACATAAGAAACAGGCTAAAACTAGAATACAGCTAGACTGGGAGATAATTTTTTCACTTAACACATCAGACAAAGGTTTTATATCTAGGATATACAATTTTGTATATCACAAAGGTTAGCTCCAGAAAATGTATAAACACAAATAAATGAATAGAGGAAATGAACAGACACATCTCTGAGGAAACAACATATTTCCAACAAGAAAAGTTACAAAAAAAGTGATGAAAAAAAACATTAGATAAAAAAATGTTCTTTATCACTTATCACTAGGGAAAATCAAATTAAGACAACAATGAGATATCATCTTATACCACTGAGGATGGCACATATCAAAAATAATAAGAACAATCTCTATTGGCAGGTATGTGGTGAGAAAGAAACTCTCATTCACTGCAGGTGAGAATGCTGACTGGTCCAACTGCTATGGAAAATATTATAAAGGGTTCTCAGTAAATCCAAATTCAGCTGCCTTTTGACCCAGTAATCCCTCTCTTGAATATATATCCCAAGCACAGGAAAACATTAATCCAAAAGAATGTATGAACACTGCCACTCATTTCAACACTCAGTACTAAGAGTTGGAATCAACCTAGATATCCAACAACAAACAAATGGATCATAAATATGTGATACCGATATACAAGGGAATACTACATAGTGGTAAGGAATGATACAATCATATTGAGCAACATGGATGAAACTGGAATGTTATGTTAAATGAAGAAATCCAGAAGAAGGATAATTACAGAATGATATCACATATGTGGTATTTAAAATAGCTGTACAAGAAACACAGTTGTCAAAATGGTAAATATTTTGAATACTGTAGATGCCAAAGTATAGCAAGGAGAAAGAAAAAAATTTGAGTGGAAAAAGAGAAACACAAATGTGTATATTCTCTTTTATACTTCAAAGAAAACTGCAGCAATGAATACAGCTGTTAAGATTGAATGAGTTTTCAATCAACTGCTTTTCATAGAGGTCTATAATAATTTTCTAATGCTTTATTCCAAGAAACAGGTTCATAATGCATTTAAGAGCCAGAATTCCAAGTGGTCTTAGGTACACTGGTGGATAAAGAAAAGGTCAGAACCAAATACCCAAGAAAAAGTTAACAACAATAGAACCAAAAGACCCAAACTATAACAATTTAAACCTTAAGTGAACTTTTTACACTGTCAGGCAGAGCTATGGGACACATGCTGAAAATTTGGTAGAGGAAGGCCAACACTGGTGGTGGGAATAGCCTTAATTCACTGTCACTCTATGCCTGAAATCCAACTATAATAGATTTGTAGTTCATAACGGTCTCAATTTAAAGAATTGAAAAAATAATACTGGAGCAATGATGCAGTGGTAAGGTTTTTGCCTTGAATGAGGCTGACCTAGGAAGGACCATGGTTCAATTCTCAAGCATCCCATATGGCCCCCCAAGCCAGGAACAATTTCTAAGAGCATAAACAGGAGTAACCCTTGAGTGTCACCGGGTGTGTCCCAAAATCCCCCCCCCCCAAATTTTTAAATACAACAATAAAGTATTCCCTACTTATCCTGCAGCAGAAGAGCAAAGCAATAATTACAAAGGGCTTGAAACAGATTATGTACATAAAGAGCTCATGACACTAACTAATTTAAAGTGTTGTTACAAGTGTGAGGACAGAATGAAAAAGTCAGAGGTGCTACAGAATGGGTGAAAACAGCAGCTGTGGTTGACTGCAGTGTCACAGAACATAGAAAAATCTGTGAGCTGCAAATTCAAGTGCAATTTTTTGGATCTACATATCTGTACAAGGAAAAAAGCTAGCTCAAAACTCAGCAGACAAAAGCAGTTAGAACATGGTTCTGTGGTAAGAGGCACAGATCCCAGGACCAGAGCAATGGCATTTGCCTTGTATGCCGCTGACCTAGGATGGATATGGGTTTGATCCCCAGCATCCCATGTGGTCCCCAAGCAAGGAGCGATTTCTGAGTGCAAAGCCAAGAGTAACTCCTGAGCACCAGCGGGGTTGGCCCAAAAACAAACAACAAAAGGCACAGATCCTAATCGAGGCACTTCAGAAACTTCTTCCCTCAGACAATGCGAGACAATGATAAAAGGCTGTAAAGTCCCCAAAAGTCCCATCTTGGGACAGACTTCTAGCTAATTAAAAGCAAGTTGAGTCAAATTTTTTAAGCCCAAGATATGAAGCAATAAAGCCAGATGAGTTCCTTGAAATTTTGAGTATAGAGGACTGTGCAATTTTGTCCTGAACAGACTCAGCAGCAACACAATGCAGAATAAACACAATAGCATAAGCATTCAAGTTTAGTTGATTCTATATTTATTTTGTTAAATCTGGCATATCTTGCTATATCACTTTTTATTTATCTTATACATCATAAATAGTGACTCACAGTAGTCAATGCAATTTCTTCCACTACTATTTTTTATTATTGTTTTATTCAAAGTATACTTTGTATAATTCTCAATATATTCTTTTTCTAAAAGTTTATTGATTTATTGATTGATTTGTTTTTGGGCCACACCCAGAGGTGCTCAGGATATTACCTCTGAGTCTGCACTCAGAAATTGCTCCTGGGAGGCTGGGGACCATATAGGTTTCCAAAAATCAAACCAGGTTCCTCCAGGTCAGCCACATGCAAGGCAAATGCACTACTGCTGTGCTATCTCTCCAGCCCTGTATCAATATATTTTTATAATGAATGTTACCTTCAGAAATGTACAACAGTAAAATAATTTTTCTAAGATTTTGCACGTGCACAAAATTTTATTGTTTTTTATGTTTGGAAACATAAATTTGCAGAAATGGACTCTCATACAGAATTTTGTATAAAGAACCTATTATATAAAGAATGGTAGATTGTGCATTTCACAATCTCCAGAGAGGGATTGTCTAATAGTCTCAGCCTGGTTGTAAGGCATGAGTTCATTGATTGTCTCAGTTACTTGTTGAGGAAGTCTCGACAATTTTTTATTTGCTCTTATTCTCCTGTATGGTCTGTATTAGATCTGAGAAAGAATTTCCAATCTTGCCAATTACAGGTGTCTGAGGTTTTTTTTATTTGTGAGAATCCAGTTTTTGACAAGGCATAGTGGAACCTATAATTTCTTGGAAGGGTTGTCATTGTGGAAGCATAAACATATCCTCTTTTTCTAATGAGAAATTTACCAGCAATCAATTTATTATCAATTTTACCAAAATAGGTGAATCAATTGTTTTTTGCACCTGAGCATCCTCTTTGAAGTGTCTCTCGGCAGCTATATAAGACTCTCCTTGAAGAAGATTTAAATAATTTTGTGTAGAGTTAAGGATAAAAGATCTGTCAGTAGCAACCCTTTTTCCTGTATTTTATTTCTGCTCTGGTTTTATTATTTCTTGTCTTCTGTTTTATTGGGTTTCTTTTTTTTTCTTTTTTCTTTTTTTTAATTTATTTAAACACCTTAATTACATACATGATTGTGTTTGGGTTTCAGTCATGTAAAGAACACCACCCATCACCAGTGCAACATTCCCATCACCAATGTCCCAAGTCTCCCTTCTCCCCACCCGACTCCCGCCTGTACTCTAGACAGGCTCTCCATTTTCCTCATACATTCTCGTTATTAGGACAGTTCAAAATGTAGTTATTTCCCTAACTAAACTCATCACTCTTTGCGGTGAGCTTCCTGAGGTGAGCTGGAACTTCCAGCTCTTTTCTCTTTTGTGTCTGAAAATTATTATTACAAGGGTGTCTTTCATTTTTCTTAAAACCCATAGATGAGTGAGACCATTCTGCGTTTTCCTCTCTCTCTCTGACTTATTTCACTCAGCATAATAGATTCCGTGTACATCCATGTATAGGAAAATTTCATGACTTGCACTTCATGGGGCCTATGTAGATTTGATCCCCTGTACAATATTTAGTTCTCTGACCATACCAGGACTTATTTATGAGTGCAGAGTCAGAAGTAAGCCTTTTGTGGCAAAACAGTAAAATACCATATTAAGATAGAAACAGAACAAGCAATGTACCACATGGGGGAAAATAATCAAATCTACAAATAAATAAGATCAGAGCATTCTTATTTGATCTCTTGACCAAGATGGAACCATATAGCTCTTGGGAAGCTGTCAGGAAAGTATTAAAGCTTCTTTTTCTAAAATCTGTTTTATTGGCAAAGTCCCCAGATCTCAACATCTATCTGTGTTTATAATAAGAAAACTTTAAGTCAATTATTATAGAACAATGACACAATTTACAAAATATCTTTAGGCTTGTATCTTTTGAGAACAGTACTCATTTGAATTGAATTAGTAAAAGGCAAAACAAAGCTGGTGAAAAGATTTTGAAATGTTATAAAGAAACTAGTAACTTTTTATTTATGATGGACAGAAAATATGTAGAATTGTAATCTCAGACAAACTGGCACACCTGTTATTTACAAGTAGAAACATCTGTGTTATCTATTTCTGCTTTTAACATATTTTAAGCTATCTGTCATCAATTTAATCTTCAAGGAAAGGATAGTGTTTCTCTTGTCAAAACATAAAAGAAAAAACAATAATGTATAAATAATAGGAAATATGTGTGAGGTAAATTACAATCAGAAAACAGACTCTTAACAAGTGAATTATGCAAGAAAACTATAATTTAAAACGACAAAGTCAAAGTCTTCCTCGGTTTTTTCTTTTTTCCCTTTCTTTTTCTTTTTTCTTTCTTATTATTTTTGTTCTGTTGTTTTATTCTTGTTGCTGTTGTGGTTTTTACCATTGCTGGTTGCTTTTTTGTTTTTTTGTTTGTTTTGTTTTGGCTTTTTTTTTCCAACAGAATCACGGAACCTGAATCTTCTTGGTCTGTCTTATAAATTGAAGGGGGGAAGGGAGTGGATGATTCCAGGAGCAAATAGTCGCTTGAAATTTGAGTGGAAACAAAAAATGATTAGACCTAAACACCAAACCCAAAGTCAATGACAACAGAATCAAGACCCTCAGTCTACAACAAGCTATAAACAAAAGGGACCTGTTACACTAGCAGTCCAGGGGGCATAAGGGGGAGGTATCAGATGCATGATGGGAATAGAGGTGGGGGAAGAACAACACTGGAGGAGGGAATGGCCCTGATTCACTGTTACTATGTACCTTAAATATAATGTGAAAGACTTGTAATTTACATTGGTCGCAATAAAACTGACCCCCCAAAAATGACAAAGTTAAATGGGACATCATAAAGATATTTATAATCAGAAAGTATCTAACCTTGTTTTTAGTTTTTGGTTTTTGAGCCACACACAGTAACTCAAGCATTACTCCTGGCTATGCATTCAGAAATCGCTCCTGGTTTGGAGGACCATATAGGATGCCTGGAATCAAACTGAAGTCCGTCCTGGATCAACCACATGCAAGGCAAATGCCCTGCCACTGCGCCATTGCTCAGGCTCCAGTATCTAACTTTTTAATATATCTAATGTTATTTATTACCCTGACAAGTTCTTGAAACACAGGTATCAATTGACTTTCTAGCATTTGAATCAATAATAATTTGTACTTGCTTTCCAAATATTTTCAGGGAGAGGGGAAGGAGAGATAGCATGGAGGTAGGGCATTTGCCTTGCATGCTGAAGGACAGTGGTTCGAATCCCAGCATCCCATATGGTCCCCGAGCAGCCTGCCAGGAACGATTTCTGGGTGGAGAGCCAGGAGTAACCCCTGAGCGCTGCTGGGTGTGGCCCCAAAACACCCAAAAAAAGTTTCAGGAAAATTTTTTTTTTCCAAAAGCCAAGAATGAATGAGATGACAAACCACAGACCAAGAGAAAATATTTTCAAAAATATGCAAATAATTTTAAAATGAAAATAAAAGTTGAGACTGGAGAGATGGTATGGGGTGAGGTACTGGTTTTGTATGCAGTGACCCTGTTTCAACTTCAGCAACTATATATGGTTCCCAAGCACTACCAAGAATTGATCCCTGAGCACATAGGAGGTATTAGCTCTGAACACTTTCAGCTGTGCCACCCCACAGAAAAGAAACAACCTTATATTTTAGGGATGAGAGGTGAGTGAGGCTGGGCCACACCAGGCTGTACTCAAGAGCTATTTCTGGCTGTGCTCAAGAGAAACATATGGTGGCGCTCTAGGTACCATTGGCCTGCAACATGCAAGGCAAGTAATTTTATGTTTTATATCTCTAGATCCAAAAATCAACCTGATTTTAAAAGTTGCCAAATTCATTAACAGATGCCTTATCCACAAAGATATACAGATGACAAATAAACAAATAAAAGATGCTCCACATTATAACTCATTAATGAAATAAAAACTAAGCAACAATAAAATTCCTCTGTACACCTATTTTTAATAAACACATTTGTAAATATTGATGACACAAAATTCTTAGAAAAATTATGGAGCAATTAGAATTCTGATTTATTTCTTCAGTAGTAAAAAAATGGTAGAATCATTGTATAAATTCATTAGGCAGTTTGGGTTTTTTTGCTGACCATTTAAGTTGATTTTGTTCAGCAAGTAAATGTGTTGCAACCCATAGATTTTTGTTAAACGTAGTATTGTACCTGTTTTTATATATATTTTTAATTAATTTTATTCAACTGTTGCTTTAGTAATCCCTGTGTTACAGACAATCATGTGGTTTGGTAAAACCAAGCCAAAACAAAAAAAAGAACAAAGCTGCACTCTTCATGGTCCTTAACAAGCATACATGAAACTATTCATATACAATATGCAAGACCAAAAATATAATCCAACATAAAATTAAAATAAACTAATATATCAAGAAAGATAACATTTATCTAAAGTGCCCCCAAAAATAGGCTTCCAGGATACTAGAGATGGAAGGGATCTAGAACTAGAAGAAAATGACATGACCCAGTAGCATATAATATAGAGGCAGGGAGAGGAGAGTTTCATGCCACTTCACGATATTCCAACCACAGCATTCAACCCACATCTGTTTTATCTTTTGAATTGCATATGAGATTTCATTTTAAAAAATCAGCTGAGGGAATAAAGACCTTTGAAATTATTGACTTAATTACTATGCTTCTCTTTATGCCTTAAACTTGATGAAAAACTACTTTAGAATTGTACAAAAGGCCTTTGATGTTTTGGAAAAACTTTAAACTGGTTTTAATTTAAATTAGATTAGATTTGAAGTAATATTCTTTTCTAGTTGAATTCTTCAGACATGTTCCACTACACCAGAGATGTCCACTCATTTCTTTTATTTTTCATGATTATGTGAGTTTACTCTAGATCTATATATGCATGTTTAATGGCAGTAAAAACATTTTTAACAAGCTTCCATTTTAGAAATACAATCATAGGTAGTAACTTAAGGCCATTGAATCGCAGTTACCATGATAATAAAAGAACAATTTAGGAGTAAATGAGACAACAAATAAAACATAAAAACAAACATACTTAGGAAAGAGCCTACGTATTTAAGTGTTTTATAATTATATTTGAATACTAGTTCAAAATAATTACTAAATATACACTCATTTCTTATAGGCTGCTCATACCCAGCTCCCAAAAGAATTTGAATCTCTTCAGACCAGGCTAAGAGAAACATATGTAGTCTGGCAGTCTTCTACCTAGTATGGAGTTCGCTGCCAGCCAGAACTGCTGTTTTTATTGAGTACAGAGATCACCCTGGGGGGGCAGTAAACCCACCCAGGTTTACAAGTAAGACAATCTTTATTTAGGGTAAAACCAAATTGTAAACAAACATATACAAAGAAACCAGGAATAAACTTTGTTTTAGGTAAAATAAGGTGTTAACCAACAGATATTATTTCTGTTTAACAAATAAGAGTTTATAAACTCTGATTCCAGAGTCAGAGTGATTGGCTATGACTCAAACATCTTTATTTTTCCTCCTGAAATTTGGCAACTGTTGTCAATACACATATAAAATCATTTTTACTTTTTCTATTTACCTTGTCTTAGTTAATTAGCACAAGTACCCTTAATTATGTCAACCCTGACCATCAAGGGATTTATGCTAAACTCTGGCTAATAAAAGTGGCAGGAAAAGCAGCAGAAAAAGAAAAGGAAGCTTGGCTGATTCTGTAAGATCCAAGAAGCTTCTCGAGAGCCCCTGGCCTAAATTAACCTTTTCCCGTGACTGTCTGATTTCTTGTGTTAAACTGCAAGCTGAGACCCCACTATTGGCACCTGAACAAGGAGAAGAAAATTTCAAAACAGTGAGTGAAGAAACAAATTTTTCGGAATACTGAATAATGAAACTGTTGTCACCATGTCAGCCCCCTCTTGTACCGAATGTGCTATACTCTCTATTGGGGTATTAGCTTTTGCAACCGCCCTTCTGAGTTGCCTCAAACTGCTCTGTGTTGTTTACCATCATCTTTCATGGCGAAGTGAACGTAGGATATCTGTTAAAAATTCTCCCATGCACATGCTGCAAAAAGGGAAGAGTATTTTTACAGTAGTGAAGTCCTTATTCAAAAGATTTTACTAAGGCAGGTATTGGACCTGTCAGGAGAAGCAAAATTGCAGTAAAGATGTCTGACAAATGTGTGCAGGATACAAGAGTAAGAAATTCTCATTCAAAAGAGTTTTCCAGGGTCGGTACTGGACCTGGCGGTATGAGCGATGTGGAGACAATGTGGAGCCAAGTGCTGGTAATCCATATCTTTGGTAAATGGTTATGGATTCATTAATGATACTAAGCAGTATGTTTCTGTTCACTGGAGAGTTATTAAGAGAAACAAACCCAGGAAGTATTTCTACAGCACTGGAGATGGGCAGATTGTGGAGTTTGATATTGTGAAAGGATAGGAAGGTCCAGAAGATGTTAATGTAACCGGGTCATGGGGAATACCAGTGCAAGGCAGCTATTATGTTGCCAGTCGACATTGGTTCCACCAATTAACTTTCAGCCTCACCCATCTAAGCCACCCTTCAGGCAGTGAAGAGGGGCAAAATGAAAACTCATAACACTGTCCCAGACATTGGTGCCCATCACCCTTCTGCAGAAGGCACTTTGTTAGAGTTCAACATAAATCAACTGAGGGTCAGGGTTGACGTAATGAAGGGTACTTGTGATAATTAACTCGGAAAAAGTAAGAGAAAAAATAAACTGATTTTACATGTGTATGATAATATGAAACTATGACTCACAGCTTTGATTGTTCAAATACAAGGATATGTAAGGACTGATATGGCCATTTTAAGGCATAAACACAGAGAAATACAGGAGAAAGCTTGTTGTGTTTGTGTGTATGTGTGTGTATATGTGTGTGTGTGTGTGTGTGTGTGTGGTTTTTGGGTCACACCCGGCAGTGCTCAGGAGAAACTTCTAGCTCCATGCCCAGAAATTGCTCCTGACAGGTTTGTAACTGAAGTCAGAAAATAATACAATTCGTGGCCGGTGAGGAGGCGCTAGAGGTAAGGTGTCTGCCTTGCAAGCGCTAGCCAAGGAAGGACCGCGGTTCGATCCCCCGGCGTCCCATATGGTCCCCCCAAGCCAGGGGTGATTTCTGAGCGCTTAGCCAGGAGTAACCCCTGAGCATCAAACGGGTGTGGCTGGAAAAACAAAAACAAAAACAAAACAAAAAAAAACAAAAAAAAAGAAAAAGAAAATAACACAATTGTGTGTAAAGCAGAGATGAAGAGCCAAGAGGTGCACAAGTGTTAAAACTTTTACACCATGATCAAGCAGAATTTATTCCAGGGATGCAAGGATGGTTTAACAATGCAAACCAATAAACATAATATGCCATATCGATAAAAGAAAAATCAAAAATCATATGACTATATCAATTGATGTGGAGAAAGCATTTGATAGGATATAGCCCCAATTCATGTCAACAACTCTCAAGATGGGAAATTAGTAGCAAAAAATGAACACTGGTGAATGAAAACGTATGACAAAAACTCCACCATTAACAACTTTTTAACTCTATCTCAGATTGATTCAATAAAATAAAATTTTAAGTAAACTGCTACATAAAGTACTTCATATATACAGCACTTTATGGTAAGTCATACTTAGTACGCAGAAAATATCATCAATATTAAGATGTCAAGCCAACTGTTTGCTCTTTTTCTTTACTATGAAGTAAAGGAAATCAAAATTATGTAATTTGAAAGATAAAATGGGTAAAAAAGAAATCTTATTCTAGAAAACAGCATTCAAGAAATTCTAAAACTTATTTGTCCAATGAGGTTCCCAAGGGTCACTTAATGTCACAATAACAGAACTGTAATGGAGAAAGAATTCAGATTTCTACGATCCTGAAAATTCAAATGAACATAGTACATGACTCAAGTAACTAAAAATTTTACACAGAATAAATAAAATTTAATTATTTTTCTAAGACTGACAAAATAGGTTAGTTAGGGTTATTTGGGGGGATACTAATTTGGGCGGCCACACCCAGCAGTGTTTAAGGTTTATCCTTGCTCTGAACTCAAGAACTATGCCTGGTGAAATTGGCAGACCCATTGGAGTGCTGAGTATCAAATACAGGTCGGCCATATGATATGCAAGGCAAACTCCCTATTGACTGCACTATCAAAACATCCCCTAACTGGTAATGTTTTTATTAGAAAATCAAATGGTCTGCATTCCTTTTATCTAGGTTTATTTTCCTGGAAAATTTTATTCTAGCTAAAAATACACAGATTAAATTAAGTTAATTAAATGAACCTTAGAAGGTAGTAAAATGAAATGGAGTCATAATTGAAAACAATTAAAAATATGGTTCATTTAATTGGTTTTTATTTAAATTTATTTAATTTATTCATTTAAATGTGTTATTTATATAATTCATTTGTAATATATGTATAAAATAAATTTAATTTATTTGATATAAATTTGTTGTTGATTTGTTATTTATTTAAATTTATTTATTTAAATAAAATATGAAATGAAAGCACCATTTGATTCATTTGATTATTTAAATGTCCTCCAAACTTTATCATTTTGTGATTAACTTAATGATAATTTGAAAGGGCATAAAATTCTTAACCTTTTTAATTCTTCTATGATTTGAGTTTTTGTATATGAGATTTGATTTTAGGACACACCCAGCCGTGCTCTGGGATTATTCCTTGATCTGCACAGAGATAACACTTCTAAGAGTGTTCAGAGGACCATATGTCGCGTCATATGCCAAAAATCAAGTCTTGGCAACTGTACACAAAGCTAGCACCCAACCCCTGTACTTTCTCTCCAGCCCTTTTTTATTATTTTAAAGGTCATCATATGGAAAAAATGATAAAATTAAATATTTGGTTATTTGGTTTTATATATATATATATTTGGTTATTTATAGTTTTGCTTTAATCCTGACACATAATAAAATATCACCAAATTTTTTTCCAAGTACAGTTGACTTAATTCACATTTCCTTATCATTTCTTAGTAAAAAAAATCAACATTTGGGGGATTATTCTAATTTTTTAAAAAAAACTTATAACAGAAATATTTGAGTATAATTATTCCTCTTCGAAATGTGAGTAATTTCCAAGGATAGAAGAAAAAGACAGATAAAAATTTAAATTCACTAAAAGATTAAACGACCATAAACCAATGACTAAATCCTCTGTCAGTTTCCTTATCTGTAAAGAGAGAAATATACCAGCCCTCGGTGATTGATATAATTTAGAGCAATATCTGACTTTACCAATAATAATAGCTGCCAAGATTCTGAATTATCACTGCAGACCCAGAAAATCCAGGGAATAAAGACCTTGTATACTACAACTCTACTAAATAAACATATGTGTGATCACTTTTCCTCCCCACTACAGTCATTAATAACTAATGAATTAAGCGATCAATGATACTCAGAAATACTAAATAGTCCTTTGCTTTCTGTATATGTTGAATTCTGGCTTTTAGTCTTAAATACTCCTGACTGTACAAGAGTGGAAAGGAAATGCACAGAATCTCAAAACTGAAAGATTTTCAGAAAGAGGAATAGGGATGCTTCCTTTACTGAACTGGTGATAGTGAACCCATCCATGGCAGATATCCTTCAATCACTAGTTTTAATGATCTAAGTATTGAACTTCTCAATATTGCTTGGTTTACCTGCTTCAGAATTGAATCCCTTCTTTATGGATATGTCCATCTTTATGACCAACTGTACTTCTTTCTTTTACTACAACTTTTAAGTATTTCCTTTTATTTGGTCTCCTGTGGAAGTAAAGAACATCTGTTCTGCATCTTCCATATAATAACTTTTAAAATACTTGAAGACAGTTAAATCACCCCCTTAGTCTTCCCTTCTCCAAGTTAAACAGTCTTGATCCCACTGAGCCCTCTCTTAAGAGCTAGTCGCCATTCCTCACATCACTTTTGCTGATCTTCGTTGGACCTTTTCCAGCATCTCTATATTCTGTGCCAAATGCAAAGACCAAAATCGAACATAGCTATAAAGGCAAATAAAGCAGGAGGATTATTTTTCAATTCTGTATCCCTCTCTTGATAAAACATTCCAAGTGGTGTGCTTACACTTTGTTTTGCAAAACTATATTGCTTTTTCTAAGGCCTCTCTGGTCTGTAATCATGTTTGCATCATCATGTGGTGCCTTTCTATAAGGCTTCTGTCAAATTTCAGGTGCTTCAAAAAGAATCTCCTCTCAGTAATGACAACATTTATAAATATATACTTCAGAACATTTTTATACTTCAAAAAACACTAAGATAAAAAAACTATGGAAACAAAATAAAAATTTAAGCCACCACAAGGAACCATTAATATTTACATTTTATGGCATTTAGAATCATGTCTCCTTTAAGTGTATTTTCTTCTAAGTAGAGAAGGAAATAGTCTGACATATTTTGTAGCAAGTAATGGCAACAAATTTACTGGAAAACACTAAAATTTAGAGGTATTTATTAATAAATTTATAAAATTTTAATTATCTAGTTAATTTGAAAAATAGCTGAACTTTGAAATGTTAACTAGACTATATTTTAATATATACATTTTTCTGGCATATTCATTGACTGAACTGTTTGTATATTATAGCAAAAGGCCTGCATGTAGGCTTTTAGAATTGCCAATATTCTCTATTTTGAAATAATACAAATATTTAAAAAATGACTTAAATGTCTTTATTCTTCTGTCTGTTTCCCTTTCTGAAAGTACCTAACTGTGCACAAATTCTCATTTCATAAACAAACAAGAATAATATAGTACCTTAATACACTATTTACTATTTATCTTTATTTTAAAATATTTGTTTTATAATTTTGGAAAATATTATGATTTAAAAACATTAATGGTATGTTTTTCACTTTACAATACAAAAGTTTTATTTACTTATTTTGGGGACATAGAGGCTAATATCAGCAACACCTAGACTACTGGTTAAAGTATCAGGACCAGCAATGCAGTACTGCTGGACCCGTTGCACTTAGGATACAATGACTACACCAAAGATGCTCTCTGGCTAATAGGACCAGAAAGCTATGTGATGTTAAAGACAAAAAAAAAATCAAACTTCAGGAGCTGAGTAGGGGTGCAAGTGGTAAGGTGTCTGACTTGCCCACACTAGCCTAAAACTAACCACGGTTCGATCCCTCAGCATCCCATATGGTCTCCCAGTGTCCCATATTGTCCCCCAAGCCAGGAGTGATTTCTGGGCACATAGCCAGGAGTAACCCCTGAGTGTCACCGGGTGTGGCACAAAAAAAAAAATTAAACTTCAAACAGTCAAGGCATGTGTTCCAAATAATTGAGCATCTCTCACAACCCTATAAATTCATTTTTTTAATGAGAAGAATGTTCCTAGTTTATCTGTTATCTATCATTTCTTTCTGCCATCCTTGCCATTACCATTAAGAAATACATAAGCTAGGAAGCAGGTGAGGACAAGAACATCCAGTCTATATGTAAATACAAAAGTATAACTTATTCTGTGGTTTCTACAAACCTCATAAGCAAGTCAATTTGACACTCAATCTAAAGAGATCTTAAGGAAAAAGTAAACAAGTTGATAGATTGACTTGAAATAAATTAAAATTTAAACAAATAAAATAAAATATTTCTAACAAATAAGAAAATAAAGTCACCTTTTTATATTTTATTTAAACACATTGATTACATACATGATTGTGTTTGGGTTTCAGTCATGTAAAGACTACCACCCATCACCAGTGCAACATTCCCATCACCAATGTCCCAAGTCTCCCTCCTCCCCACCCGACCCCTCGCCTGTACTCTAAACAGGCTTTCCATTTCCCTCATACATTCTCATTATTAGAACAGTTCAAAATGTAGTTATTTCTCTAACTAAACTCATCACTTTTTGTGGTGAGCTTCCTGAGGTGAGCTGTAACTTCCAGCTCTTTTCTCTTTCATATCTGAAAATTATTGTTGCAAGAATGTCTTTCATTGTTCTTAAAACCCATAGATGAGTGAGACCATTCTGTGTTTCTCTCTCTCTCTCTCTGACTTATTTCACACAGCATAATAAATTCTGTGTACATCCATGTATAGGAAAATTTCATGACTTCATCTCTCCTGACAGATGCATAATAGTCCATTGTGTATATATCCCACAGTTTCTTTAGCCATTTGTCTGTTGGACGGCATCATGGTTGTTTCCAGAGTCTTGTTATGGTAAATAGTGCTGCAATGAATATAGGTGTAAGGAAGGGGGTTTAGTTTTGTATTTTTGTATTCCTAGGGTATATTCCTAGGAGTGGTATAGCTGGATCATATGGGAGCTCGATTTCCAGTTTTTGGAGGAATCTCCATATCGCTTTCCATAAAGGCTGAACTAGATGGCATTCCCACCAGCAGTGGATAAGAGTTCCTTTCTCTCCACATCCCCAACACTGTTTATTCTCATTCTTTGTGATGTGTGCCATTCTCTGTGGTGTGAGGTGGTACCTCATCATTGTTTTGATTTGCATCTCCCTGATGATTAATGATGTGGAGCATTTTTTCATGTGTCTTTTGGCCATTTGTATTTCCTCTTTGTCAAAGTGTCTGTCCATTTCTTCTCCCCATTATTTTTGATGGGATTAGATGTTTTTTTCTTGTAAATTTCTGTCAGTGCCTTGTATATTTTGGAGATTAGCCCCTTATCTGATGGGTATTGAGTGAATAGTTTCTCCCACTCAGTGGGTGGCTCTTGTATCCTGGGCACTATTTCCTTTGAGGTGCAGAAGCTTCTCAGTTTAATATATTCCCATCTGTTAATCTCTGCTTTCACTTGCTTGGAGAGTGCATCTCCTTGAAGATGCCTGTAGTCCCAATGTCCTGGAGTGTTCTGCCTATGTATTGTTTTATATATCTTATGGTTTCCGGTCTGATATTGAGATCTTTCATCCATTTGGATTTTACCTTTGTACATGATGTTAGCTGGGAGTCTAAGTTCAATTTTTTGCAAGTGGCTAGCCAGTTGTGCCAACACCACTTGTTGAAGAGGCTTTCCCTGCTCCATTTAGGATTTCCTGCTCCTTTATCAAAAATTAGGTGATTGTATGTCTGGGGAACATTTTCTGAGTATTCAAACCTATTCCACTGATCTGAGGGCCTGTCCTTATTCCAATACCATGTTGTTTTGAAAACTATTGCTTTGTAGTAAAGTTTAAAGTTGGGGAAAGTAATTCCTCCCATATTCTTTTTCCCAATGATTGCTTTAGCTATTCTAGGGTGTTTATGGTTCCAAATGAATTTCAAAAGTGCCTGATCCACTTCTTTTAAATATGTCATGGGTATCTTTAGAGCAGTGGTCCGCAAACTATGCCCCGCAGGCCACATATTGTATTTTTATCTGTTTTGTTTCTTCATTGCAAAATAAAGATATATGCAGTGTGCATAAGAATTCGTTCATAAGTTTTGTTTTTACTATAGTCCTACCCTCCAATGCTCTGAGAGACAGTGAACTGGCCCCTTTTAAAAAGTTTGAGGAACCCTGCTTTAGAGAGATCACATTAAATCTGCATAATGCCCTGGGGAGTATTGCCATTTTGATGATGTTAATCCTGCCAATCCATGAGCAGGCTATATGTTTCCATTTCCGCGTGACCTCTCTTATTTCCTGGAGCAGAGTTTTATAGTTTTCTTTGTATAGGTCCTTCACATTTTTAGTCAGGTTGATTCCAAGATATTTGAGTTTGTGTGGCACTATTGTGAATGGGGTTGTTTTCTTAATGTCATTTCTTCCTTATTACTATTGGTGTATAAAAAGGCCATTGTTTTTTGTGTGTTCATTTTGTAGCCTGCCACCTTGCTATATGAGTCTATTATTTCTAGAAGCTTTTTGGTAGAGTCTTTAGGGTTTTCTTTTTTCTTTTTGTTTTTAGGCCACACCCTGTGGTGCTCAGGGGTTAATCTTGGTTGTTTGCTCAGAAATAGCTCCTGGCAGGCATGGGGGACCATTGGGACACCGGGATTCGAACGAACCACCTTTGGTCCTGGATTGGCTGCTTGCAAGGCAAACAACACTGTGCTATCTCTCCGGGCCCATCTTTAGGGTTTTCTAAGTAGAGTATCATGTCATCTGCAAAGAGTGAGAGCTTGACTTTTTCCTTTCCTATCTGTATTCCTTTGATATCTTTTTCTTGCCTAATTGCTATAGCAAGTACTTCCAGTGCTATGCTGAATAGGAGTGGGAGAGAGGACAGCCTTGTCTTGTGCCAGAATTTAGAGGGAAGGCTTTTAGTTTTTCTCCATTGAGGATAATATTTGCCACTAGCTTGTGATAGACGGCCTTAATTAGATTGAGAAAGGTTCCATCCATTCCCATCTTGCTGAGAGTTTTGATCAAGAATGGGTGTTGGACCTTATCAAATGCTTTCTCTGTATCTATTGATATGATCATGTGGTTTTTATTTTTTTTGTTGTTGATGTTGTGTATTATGTTGATAGATTTATGGATGTTAAACCATCCTTGCACTCCTGGGATGAAACCCAATTGATCATAGTGGATGATCTACTTAATGAGGCATTGAATCCTATTTGCCAGAATTTTGTTGAGGATCTTTGCATCTGTATTCATCAGAGTATTGATCTGTAATTTTCTTTTTTCGTAGCATCTCTGTCTGGTTTAGGTAGCAAGGTAATTTTGGCTTCATAAAAGCTATTTGGAAGTGTTTCTGTTTGTTCAATTTTATGAAAGAGTCTTGCCAGGATTGATAGTAGTTCCTCTTGGAAAGTTTGAAAGAATTCATTATTGAATCCATCTGAGCCTGGGCTTTTGTTTTTGGGCAGACTTTTGATTACCGTTTTAATTTCATCAATAGTGATGGGGGTGTTTATATATGCTACATCCTCTTCCTTCAAACGTGGAAGATTATAAGAGTACAAGAATTTATCCATTTCTTCCAGGTTCTCATTTTTAGTGGCATAGAGTTTCTCAAAGTAGTTTCTGATTACCCTTTGAATCTCTGCCATATCATTGGTGATCTCTCCTTTTCATTCCTAATACGAGTTATCAATTTTCTTTCTCTCACTTTCTTTGTTAGTTTTGCCAGTGGTCTATCAATCTTGTTTATTTTTTCAAAGAACCAACTTCTGCTTTCGTTGATCTTTCGGATTGTTTTTTGGGTTTCCACTTCGTTGATTTCTGCTCTCAGCTTTGTTATTTCCTTCTGTCTCCCTATTTTGGGGTCCTTCTGTTGAGCACAGTTCTATTAGTTGTGTCATTAAGCTACTCAGGTAAGCCCCTTCTTCCTTCCTGATGTGTGCTTGCAAAGCTATAAATTTTCCTCTCAGTACTGCTTTTGCTGTGTCCCATAAGTCCTGATAGTTTGTGTCTTCATTGTCATTTGTTCCCAGGAACCTTTTGATTTCCTCCTTGATTTCATCTCGGACCCACTGGTTGTTCAGTATGAGGCTGTTTAATTTCCAGGTGTTAAAGTTTTACTTCTGTGTCCCTTTGGAACTCACAAATAATTTCAGAGCTTTGTGGTCAGTGAAGGTAGCCTGCAAAATTTCTATCCTTTTGATACTATGGAGGTATGTTTTATGTGCCAGCATGTAGTCTATCCTGGAGAATGTCCCATGTACATTGGAAAAGAATGTGTATCCAGGTTTCTTGTAATGGAGTGTCCTATATATATCCACTAGGCCTCTTTCTTCCATTTCTCTCCTCAGGTATAATATATTATTGTTGGGTTTCAGTCTGGTTGACCTAACCAGTGTTGACAAAGCCGTGTTGATGTCCCCCACAATTATTGTGTTGTTATTGATATTATTTTTCAGATTTGTCAACAGTTGTATTAAATATTTTGCTGGCCCCTCATTCGGTGCATATATGTTTAGGAGAGTTATTTCTTCCTGCTCTACATACCCCTTGATTAATATAAAATGTCCATCTTTGTCCCTTACAACCTTCCTGAGTATAAAGTTTGCATTATCTGATATTAGTATGGCCACTCCAGCTTTTTTATGGGTGTTGTTTGCTTGGATAATTTTTCTCCAGCCTTTTATTTTGAGTCTATGTTTGTTTTGACTATTCAGGTGCGCTTCTTGTAGTCAGCAGAAGGTTAGATTAAGTTTTTTGATCCATTTAGCCACTCTGTGTCTCTTAAATGGTGCATTTCATCCATTTTCATTGAGAGAAAGAACTGTCCTGGTATTTAATGTCATCTTTATATCGAAATTTGGTGTGTCTTTTGGGTAGTCTTGTCTTAAATTAGGTCTTTCAGTTTTTCTCTTAAGACTGGTTTTGAGTCTGTAAAGGTTCTGAGCTTTTTTTTGTCTTTGAAACCATGTATTCTTCTGTCAAACCGGAAAGTGAGTTTTGCTGGGTACAGTATTCTAGGTGAAGCATTCATTTCATTCAGTCTTGTCACAATATCCCACCACTACTTTCTGGCATTGAGTGTTTCTGGTGACAGGTCTGCTGTAAATCTCAAGAATGCTCCCTTGAATGTAATTTCCCTTTTTGATCTTGCTGTTTTCAGAATTTTGTCTCTATCTGTGGAATTCATCGTTGTGACTAGGATGTGTCTTGGGGTATTTTTTCTCGGGTCTCTTTTGGTTGGTAATCTTCAAGCATGCAGGATTTTATCACATATATTCCTTAGCTCTGGAAGTTTCTCTTTAATGATGTTCTTAACTGTTGATTCTTCCTGGAAATTTTCTTCCTGGGTCTCTGGGACTCCAATGATTCTTAAGTTGTTTCTGTTGAGCTTATCATAGACTTCTATTTTCATCTGTTCCCATTCTTTGACTAATTTTTCCACTGCCTGTTTATTTGCTTTAAGTTTTTTTTTCCAATCTCTCCCACTGTATAGAATTGTTATGTATCTCATCTTCCACAGCACCAAGTCTATTCTCAGCTTCTGATACCCTGTCCCAGTGCTTATCCATTTTGTCATTCACTTCATTTACTGAGTTTTTCAGGCCTGTTAGTTGACATGTTATTTCAGTTTGGAGTTTTGTGATTTCTGTCTTCACACTTTCTTGGTTCTTATTAGTGTTCTATTCAACTCGATCCATGGTTTCTTGAAGTTCTCTGAGCATCTTCCACATTGCTTGTCTAAAGTTCTTATCTGAGAGGTTGATTAGTTGGTTGGTCATTATCTGGTAATCAGAACTGTCATCTTTATTCTCTATGTCTGATGCTGGCCTGCGTTGTTTTCCCATTGTAACACTTGTATTGTGGGTTTTTCTACATGTTGTGGTGGTATTCATTGGCTATATGATGTAGGCAGCCACACTCTTCTGGCTCCGCCCTTTCTGGATGGGTCGACTTGCCTCCAAGGGAGGAGAGTCCTCCGTGGATGAAGCCTCACACAGGATCAAATCTTAGGCCCGAGCACGCAGCAGAGAAGACAGTTCGGAGAGAAATGCTGGGCTTCCGTGACCCAGCATAGTTCTTAGTGTGATTTTTTTCTTCTTGTTGTGATGGTGTTCTATCCTTGGAAAGAACGCATGGCTGTGTAGTGAAGCGGAGTTTTCTGGAGCCTCATTTCGGCCCATTCCCAAGAGGTTCACGTGACAAGACAGTAGACAGACACACACACAGGCAGCACTCACAATTTTTTACAGTCAGGCTCCACTGGGCAGGTGCAGTTTCCAGTAAGGATATTTAAATCTACTCCATTGTCTAGCATTCCAACCCTAAGTGTCTAAGCAAAGGAAACAAAATAATTATATTTTTTAAAGTATGCAAACCTATATTTACTGCAATTCCATACATAATAACCAATATATAGTAATAGATCTAAATCACAGTGACAGTTGTGCAGTAAAAATTATGTAATATAGACAATAGAATCTTGGTATAACAAAAAAATCAAAAATAATAGAATTCCCAATTAAAATAAATTTTAATTATTTTAATTAGTATGACAAACCTAAGGCTTTTACCAAATAATTGGAGTTAACAGTTTTAGGGAACAGCACTTGTAAGCATTCAAGTAACCCTGTGTGATGGAAAAATGTTTTTCCTTTGGTGGTCAGTGTAATGAGGTAATGATGAAACCAAAAAAACTACATTTATATTGTATCTCATAATTCAATATTAATTTTTTAAAAAAAGAGAATTATGAGAGGCATAGGGAGCTCACCCCCCAAAAAATATTCTGAAGCTGCCCAGTGAGTAATTGAGTAAAATCTGGCTGTGGGGGTCACCAAGCAGTAAGCTGAACCCTCTGGCCTGCGGAGGCTCCACCCTGCTGTGCCTTTGATCACTCTGAGGACTTCAAAGGAAATCTTTGCTGTGCCTGTCTGTGTTTCTTGAATACCTGAAGCTCTCCTTAGAGGCCTAGGGAGCGCACCCCCCAAAAAAACTGCATTCTGAAGCTGTCCAGTGAGTGAGTGAGTAAAGTCTGGCTGTGTGGGTCGCCAAGCAGTAAGCTGAGCCCTCTGGCCTGTGGAGGCTCTGCCCTGCTGTGCCTTTGAGCACTCTGAGGACTTCAAGGGAAATATTTGCTGTGCCATCTGTGTTTTTTGAATACCTGAAGCTCCTCTCAGAGACCTAGGGAGTGCACACCCAAAACAATGTCATCTAGAGGCAGCAGCAGAGCACAGTCACAATGCAAAATGTTGGGGCCTCACACTCTTTCTAACCAATGAACCCCACCACAACATGCAGGAAAAACCACACTACAAGTGTGACAATGGGGAAACCTTGCAGGCAAACACCATGCACAGAGAATGAAGACGATAGCTCGGATGACCTAAAAAATTCCAACTATCTGGTTAACTTCTCGAATAAGGAATTTAGAATAGAAATATGGAAGATGTTTGTAGAACTCAAAGAAAGAATAGATCTATTTCAAAGGAACACAAGGACACAAATCATAAAACTCCAAACTGAAATAACAGATATGAAAAACATGGTAGCTCAACCGAAAAACTCAGTGGATGGCCGCTCAAGCAGGGTAACAGCAGATGAGGACAGAATCGGTGGACTGGAAGATGAGATGCAGAAAAACTCAACACACCAGAAGAAATTGGAAAAGAACCATAAGAGAAACGATCAGCAATGGAAAAAGCACTCAAGGAATGTGAAAAAATGAAAATAGAAGTCTTTGATAAACTCAGCAGAAACAACATAAGAATCATTGGAGACTCAGAGGCCCAGGTAAGAGATCTCCAGGAAGAATCAACTGTCAAAGACATCATCAAAGAGATACTCCCAGAGTTAAAAACTACATGCAATCAAATCCTGCATGCCCAAAGAGGACCAGCTAAAAGCGACCCAAAGAAAAATACCCCAAGACACATCCTCATTACAATGACAAATCCCGCAGATAGAGAAAGAATACTGAAAGCAGCAAGATCAAAAAGGAAAATTACATTCAAAGGAGCATCCCTAAGACTTACAGCAGACATATCACAAGAAACTCTCCAGGCCAGAAGACAGTGGTGGGATATTGGGAAAAGACTGAATGAAATGAATGCCTCACCGAGAATACTGCACCCAGCCTGACTCACGTTCAGGTTTGAAAAAAGGATACATAGTTTCAAGGATAAACAATAGCTCAAAAACTTCACAGATGAAAAACCAGCCTTAAAGGGAAAACTGACAGGTCTACTTTAAGACAAAAGATACCAACAAAGACAGCAAACTTATCTACAAAGATGACATTAAATCCTATGATAATCATCTCCCTCAATGTCAATGGACTAAATTCACCAACTAAAAGACACAGAGTGGCAAAATGGGTCAAAAAGATGAATCCAACCTTCTGCTGCCTACAAGAAACACACCTGAATAGTCAGAACAAATATAGACTCAAAATCCAAGGCTGGAGGAAAATCATGCAAGCAAACAACACCCTTAAGAAAGCTGGGGTGGCGGCCGGGCCCGCCGGAGCCTCCTCCAAGATGGCGAGTGGTGGCAGCGGGGGGGGGGGGGGGTGTCTCGGTCCCTATGCTCTGGGCTAAAGTGAACGTTATGGCCAGAACGGTGACTTCACATACGCCCTCAATACCATCAATAAGATATTGCAGATCAACAAAGATGACGTAACTGCCCTCCACTGTAAAGTAGTTTGCCTTATTCAGAATGGAGGTTTCAAGGAAGCCTTGAACGTCATTAATACTCACACCAAAGTGTTAGCCAATAACTCACTTTCTTTTGAGAAGGCCTATTGTGAGTACAGGCTGAACAGAATTGAAAATGCCTTGAAGACAATAGAGAGTGCCCACCAGCAGACAGACAAACTAAAGGAGCTTTATGGACAAGTGTTATATCGATTAGAGCACTATGATGAATGCCTAGCTGTCTATAGAAATCTTGTCCGAAACTCCCAAGATGATTATGATGAAGAGAGAAAAACAAACCTTTCAGTGGTTTATGCAGCCCAAAGCAATTGGGAAAAAGTGGTTCCAGAGAACTTGGGTCTTCAAGAAGGCACACATGAACTGTGCTACAATACTGCATGTGCACTCATAGGACAAGGCCAGCTGAACCAAGCAATGAAAATCCTACAAAAAGCTGAAGATCTTTGTCGCCGTTCATTATCAGAAGACTCTGATGGGACTGAAGATGACCCCCAGGCAGAACTAGCCATCATTCATGGGCAGATGGCCTACATTCTGCAGCTTCAAGGTTGTACTGAGGAGGCTTTGCAATTGTACAATCAAATAATAAAGCTGAAGCCAACAGATATAGGATTGCTCGCTGTGATTGCAAACAACATCATTACCATAAACAAGGACCAAAATGTCTTTGATTCCAAGAAGAAGGTGAAATTAACCAATGTGGAAGGAGTAGAGTATAAGCTTTCCAAGAAACAGCTACAGGCTATAGAATTTAACAAAGCCTTACTTGCAATGTACACTAATCAGGCAGATCAGTGTTGCAAAATATCCGGTAGTTTACAGTCACAAAGTCCTGAGCACCTCCTGCCTGTTTTAATCCAAGCTGCCCAACTCTGCTGTGAAAAACAGCACTCAAAAGCAATAGAATTTCTTCAAGAATTTTCAGATCAGCACCCAGAAAATGCTGCTGAAATTAAACTGACCATGGCACAGTTGAAAATTTCTCAAGGTAATATTTCCAAAGCATGTCTAATATTAAGAAGCATAGAAGAGTTAAAGCATAAACCAGGCATGGTGTCTGCACTAGTGACCATGTATAGCCATGAAGAAGATATTGATAGTGCCATAGAAGTCTTCACACAAGCTATCCAGTGGTATCAAAACCATCAGCCCAAATCTCCGGCTCATTTGTCTTTGATAAGAGAAGCTGCAAATTTCAAACTCAAATATGGGTGGAAAAAGGAGGCAATTAGTGATCTTGAACAGCTATGGAAACAAAACCCAAAAGATATTCACACTCTGGCACAGCTTATTTCCGCTTACTTACTTGTAGATCCTGAGAAAGCAAAATCTCTTAGTAAACATTTGCCCTCGTCAGATAGTATGTCTCTGAAAGTTGATGTTGAGGCGCTTGAAAATTCTCCTGGTGCTACATATATTTGGAAGAAAGGTGGAAAAGTTGCTGGAGATAGTCAACCAAAGGAACAAGGGCAGGGAGATTTGAAAAAGAAGAAAAAGAAAAAAAAAAGGCAAACTGCCCAAGAACTATGACCCCCAAAGTGACCCCAGATCCAGAAAGATGGTTGCCAATGCGAGAGTGATACTACTACCGAGGAAGGAAGAAGGGTAAAAAGAAGGATCAGATTGGAAAAGGGACCCAGGGAGCCACTGCAGGTGCTTCATCTGAACTGGATGCAAGTAAAACTCTGAGCAGCCCACCCACCTCCCCCTGACCTGGTAATACTGCAGCACCATCTGCATCTACAAGTAATATTATACCCCCACGACATCAGAAGGCAGCAGGTGCTCCAGCAACAAAAAAGAAACAGCAGCAGAAAAAGAAGAAAGGTGGGAAAGGTGGTTGGTGATTAGGACACTTCTTGCAGGCTGTTTTGAAACTACTCAGTGAAGCTAGCAACATAATAAAGGTAATAGCAAGAAGCACAGAACTGCTCCTTTCTCTTTCATGTCCACATTTTCATCTGATGATTTTCTTGTGCTTCAAAATAGGAAAATGTCTTCAAACTGCCTAAGTCAGATTTGACCTATTTGTACCACCCAGCTTAAAAGATGACAGGGACTCACAATTTCACAATAATTGGCATTTATCCACCTTGGTATGTGTTGTGTCCTTTCTCTTTGTGTGATGTTATTTGTTTTTTTTTTTTCAGTTTTCCAAACATGGCATGTTATCTGTGGTTTGCTAGAATTCAAACAGAAACTATTTGGACTAGAGTCTTAAGATACTTGTCCTGTCAAGCCACATTTGATAAAATCATGTTTTAGGAGACTCAGAGTAAATCTTTTGAGCATTCCAATATCTGCTTATAAATATTATGTGACAAAAAATACTTTATTAATACACTGGTGTTCTTTATTAAATGAGTAGTCAAAGGAAAATTAAATGTCAGTTCATTTGTCACAAATTCTCATGTAACACTAGTAGTTGATTTTTTTCAGATATATAGTGTATGTGCATATCTATGTATATATACACCCAGTATATGTGTGTGACTATACACACATATAACTGGATTCCTTTATACCCACAGCTGTATCTTTTTCAAATTATGAAAACATACTGATATTTGGCACCATTAAAAAAATCAAAGGAAAATCCAAAAAAAAAGAAAGAAAGAAAGCTGGGGTGGCCATATTAATATCTGATGACACCAACTTTTTACTCAGAAGAGTTATAAGGGACAAAGACGAACACTATGTACTAATCAAGGGATATTATGTGAACTACAAAGGTACACAGAAGAAAAACTTTAACAATTGGTAATTAAACAGCCTGCTACTGAACAACCAGTGGGTCTGAGATAAAATCAAAGAGGAAATTAAAACATTCCTGAAAACAAATGATAATAAAGACACAAACTGCCAGAATCTATGGGACACAGCAAAAGCAGTACTGAGAGGAAAATGTATAGCTTTACAAGCACACATCAGGAAGGAAGAAGGGGCATATCTGAATAACTTAATGATGCAGCTCATGAAATTAGAAAATGACCAACAAAAGGAACCAAAAAATAGGGAGACAGAAGGAAATAACAAAGCTGAAAGCAAAAATCAATGAAGTGGAAAACCAAAAAACAATCTGAAAGATCAATGAAAGTAGAAGTTGGTTCTTTGAAAAAATAAGCAAGATTGATAGACCATTGGCAAAACTCACAAAGAAAGAGAGAGAAACCTGATAACCCGTATTAGAAATAAAAGGGGGGAGATCACGACAGATATTGCATATATCCAAAGGGTAATCAGAGTCTTCTTTGATAAACTATGCTACTAAACATGAGAACCTAGAAGAAATGTATACATTCTTGGACACTTATAACCTTCCAGAGTTAAGTAAGGAAGATGTAGCATATCTAAACACACCCATCACTACTAAGCAAATTGAAACTGTAATCAAACATCTGCCCTAAAAGAAAAGCCAAAGCTCAGATGGATTTACTAATAAATTCTTTCAAATCTTTCAAGAGGAGCTACTACCAATCCTAGCCAGGCTCTTCCATTAAATTGAAAAAACGGGAACACTCCCAAACAGCTTTTATGAAGCCAACATCACCTTGGTACCAAATCCAGACAGAGATGCTGCCAAAAAAGAAAATTACAGACCAAAATCCCTGATGAATGCAGATGCAAATACCTTCAACAAAATCCTGCAAATAGGATCCAATGCATCATCAAGAAGATCATACACTACAACCAAGTAGGTTTCATCCCAGGAATGCAAGGATGATTTAACATACATAAATCTATCAACATCATACACATCATCAACAACAACAAAAAAAATAAAAATCACATAATCATATAAATAGAGACAGAGAAAGCATTCGATAAGGTCCAACACTCATTCTTGATCAAAACTCTCAGCAAGATGGGAATAGAAGGAGCCTTTCTCAATCTAATTAAAGCCATCTACCACAAGTCAATGGCAAATATTATCCTCAATGGAGAAAAAATAAAAGCCTTTCCTCTAAATTCTGGTACAGGACAAGGCTGTCCACTCTCACCACTCCTCTTCAACATGGTCTTGCTTGCTATAGCAATCAGGCAAGAAAAAAATATCAAAGGAATCCAGATAGGAAAGGAAGAAGTCAAGCTCTCACTGTTTGCAGATGATATGATATTCTACTTAGAAAACCCTAAAGACTCTAACAAAAAGCTTCTAAAAACAATAGACTCATATAGCAAGGTGGCAGGCTACAAAATTAACACACAGAAATCAATGGCCTTTTTATGCACCAATAATGATGGGGAAGAGATGGACGTCAAGAAGGCAATCGCATTCACATTAGTGCCACAGAAACTTAAATAACTTGGAGTCAACTTGACCAAAGACATAAAGTACCTATACAAAGAAAACTACAAAGCTCTGCTCCAAGAAATAGGAGAGGCCACATGGAAATGAAAACACATACCCTGCTCAAGGATTGGCAGCATTATCATTAAAATGGCAATACTCCCCAAAGCATTATACAGATTTAATGCAATCACTCTAAAAATACCCATGACATTCTTCAAAGAAGTGGATCAAACACTTATGAAGTTCATCTGGAACAATAAACATCCTCGAATAGCTAAAGCACTTCTAGGGAAAAGGAAAATAGGAGGCATAACTTTTCCCAACTTTAAACTGTACTACAAAGCAATAGTTATTAAAATAGCATGGTATTGGAATAAAGACAGACCCTCAGAGCAGTGAAATAGGCTTGAGTTCTCAGACAATGTTCCCCAGACATACAATCACCTAAGTGGAGCAAGGAAAACCTCTTCAACAAGTGATGCTGGCAGAACTTGCAAAAAAGCTAACATAGACTCCCAGTTAACATCATGTATGAAGGTAAAATCCAAATGGATTAAAGACCTTGATATCAGACCTGATACCATAAGGTATATAGAACAAAAGATAGGTAAAACACTCCATGACACTGAGACTAAAGGCATCTTCAAGGAGGAAACTGCACTTTTTAAACAAGTGGAAGCAGAGATAAACAGATAGGAATACATTAAGCAGAGAAGTTTTTGCACCTCAAAATAAATAGTGCCCAGGATACAAGAGCCACTCAACATGTGGGAGAAACTATTCACCCAATACCCATCAGATAAAGGGCTAATATCCAAAATATACAGGCACTGACAGAACTTTACAAGAATAAAACATCTGATCCCATAAAAAAAAATGGGGAAAGAAATGAACAGACAATTTGATAAAAAAAAAAGAAATACAAATGGCCACAAGGTACATAAAAAAATGCTCCTCATCACTAATCATCAGGGAGATGCAAATCAAAACATTGATGAGATACCATCTCACACCACAGAGATTGGCACACATCACAAAGAATGAGAACAATCACTGCTGGCGGGGATGTGGAGAGAAAGGAACTCATCCATTGCTGGTGGGAATGCCGTCTAGTTCAACCTCTATGGAAAGCGATATGGATATTCCTCCAAAAACTGGAAATTGAGCTCCCATTCAACCCAACTATTCCACTCCTAGGGATATACCCTAAGAACTAGAATACAACCCAAAAACCCCTTCCTCACATCTATATTTATTGTAGCACTATTTACAAGAGCCAGGTTCTGGAAATAACCAAGATGCCCTTCAACAGAGGAATGGCTAGAGAAACTGTGGTACATTTACACAATGAAATATTATGCAGCCATCAGGAGAGATGAAGTCATGAAATTTTCTTATACATGGTTGTACATGGAATCTATCATGCTGAGTGAAATAAGTCAGAGGGATAGATAGACACAGAATAGTCTCACTCATCTATGGGTTTTAAGAAAAATAAAAGTCATTTTTGCAACAATCCTCAGAGACAATGAGAGGTGGGGTGGAACTTCCATCTCACTTCATGAAGCTCACCACAAAGAGTGGTGAGTGCAGTTATAGAAAAAGCTACACAGAGAACTACCATAATCATGTGAATGAATGAGGGAACTGGAAAGCCAGATTGGAGTACAGGTGGGTTGGGGTGGGATGGAGGAATATTTGGGTATGTTGCACTGGTGAAGGAGGGTATTCTTTACATGACTGAAACCTAATCAAAATTATATTTTTAATCAAGATGTTTAAATAAAGAAAAATATTTAAAAACTAAATAAAAAGAGAATTATGCTAATAGCAAGGGCAATAACATCAAATCTGAATAAATGGTACTATATCAAACTGATGAGTTTCTGTATGGCAAAAGAAATACAGGCTAAAATTACAAGATAACTAATGAAATGGGAGGTTTTTTTATCACCAAACATATCAGATAAAGTTTGATATTTAGGATATGCAAAGTACTGACAAAGATTAGCTCCACAAAACCAAAAAAAATTGACCAAAAATTGGGGAGAGGAAAAAAAAACATACTTCTCTGAGGAAGACCAAATGATGGCCAACAGATACATGAAAAAATACTCATCATTGCTTATCATTAGGAAAATTCAAATCAAAACAACCACAAGATATCATCTTATATCAGGGAAGATAGAACATATCAAAAATAATGGAAACAATCTGCATTGATGGAGATGTGGTGAGAAAGAAGCTCTCCTCCATTACTGGTGGGAATGCTGCCTGGTCCAACTTCTATGGAAACAGTATGTAGGACTCTCAATAAACTAAAAATTGAGCTACCATATGACACAGCAATCCCAATTTTGAGTATATATCCCCAGGATAGAAAAATATTCAGCGGGGCCGGAGAGATAGCATGGAGGTAAGGCGTTTGCCTCTCATGCAAAAGGTCATCGGTTCAAATCCCAGCGTCCCATATGGTCCCCCGTGCTCGCCAGGAGCGACTTCTGAGCATGGAGCCAGGAGTAACTCCGGAGCACTGCCGGGTGAGACCCAAAAAAAAAAAAAAAAAAGAAAAATATTCAAAAGGATTTATGCACACCAATCTTCACTACAGCACTCAATACAATATCTAAGACTTGGAATCAACCTACATGTCTAAAAACAAGCAATCATGACGATGAGGTATACTTACAATGGAATACTACATAGCTGTAACAAATTATGCAATTTGCAGCAACATCGAACTGAAAAGTATTATATAAAATTAAGTAAGCGAAAAGAAAGAGGATAAATACAGAATGATATCATTAATATTTGGTATTTATAAGAATTGCATGAAGAAATGCAATGGTTAGATGGGAATTGTTTCAAACATATTTGGCCCCAGAGTATATAGCAAGTAAAAAGAAAAAAAAAACTGAAGGGAGAAGGAGGAGAAACACAAAATGAAAGGATAGGAGCTAGGGGCCAAGTGTTCTCCAGTGCAATAGTGGGAAAAAAAAAAAAAAGAAAAACCCTAAATATTTAAGCCAAAGTCAACAACAATGGAACCAAGAGACACAAATTCTAACCATCTAAACATTAAATGGACCTGTTATACTGGCAGGCTTGGGGGAAAAGTGGTTGTTGGGATACATTCTGGGAACATCGTGGAGGAAGATATAGATTAGTGGTGGGATTGGCCCTAATATATTTTATGTCTGAAACTCAAATATAAAGGACATTGTAAACCAGAATTTTTTCAATAAAATTAAATTAAGTTAAAAAATAAAAACATTTCTTCCTCAAAGAAGAAATACAAATGGCCAAAAGGCACATGAAAAAAAGGATCCATATCACTAATCATCAGGGAGATGCGAATTAAAGCAACAATGAGGTACCATCTCATGCCACAGAGACTGTCACATCTCTCTCTCTCTCTCTCTCACACACACACACACACATACACACACAAACACACACACACATAAAACAATCAGTAAAGGAGGGTATGTGGGAAGAACAGAACTCTTAGTTACTGCTGGTGAGAATGACATCTTAGCTCAGCCTTTCTGGAAAACAATATGGAGATTTCTGAAAACAAAACAAAAACTGGAAATTGAATTGCCATATGATCCAGCATACTACTCCTAGGGATATACACAAAATCAAAAATGTTCTCTGGTTCATTAAAGCCCTACTTACAATATCTAGAATCTGGACACAATCCAGATGCCCAACAAGAGATGAGGAACTAAAGAAACTGTGGTACACAATAGAATATTATGCAGTTGTCAGAAAAAAATGAAGTCATGAAATTTTCTTATACATGGATAGACATGGAAAATATTATGCTAAGTGAAATCAGTCAGAGGGAGAGAGATAGACACAGAATAGTCTCACTTATCTATGGGATTTAAGAGAAATAAAAGACAGTATTGTAAAGATACCCAAAGACAATAGAGATGAAGGCCAGCTCATAATATGAAGCTTACCACACAGAGTGGTGAATGCAGTTAGAAATAACTGTCATGATAACAATGGTAGTGAGCAAGAGAAATAGAATGCCTGACTCAAAGACAGGCAGTGGGTGGGGGAGGAGGAAGATTGGTGGCATTGGTGGCAGGAAGGTTGCACTGGTAAAGGGGGATTGTACTTTTTATGATTGAAACTGAATTACAAATATGTTCATTGTAATCATGATGCTTAAATATAGTATTATAGCTACAAACATTTAAAAACCAAAATTAATTCTGAGGCCAGAGCAATAACACAGCAGTAGAGCTTTTGCCTTGTACACGGCTGCCCAGGATAGATCTGGGTTTGATCCCCAGTGTCCCATATGGTCCCCCAAACCAGAAGCAATTTTTGGCCACACCCATTTAATGCTCGGGGTTTACTCCTGGCTAAGCACTCAGAAATTTCCCCTGGCTTGGGGAGACCATATGGGACGCTGGGGGATCGAACCGTGGTCCTTCCTTGGCTAGCACTTGCAAGGCAGATACCTTATCTCTAGCGTCACCTCACTGGCCCCAAGGAGCAATTTTTGAGTGCATAGCCAGGAGTAAACCCTGAACATCACTGGGTGTGCCCCAAAAACTAATAATAATAATAATAATAATAGTATAGTAATAATAAATACACATTTAAATTCAAAGCAAGAATTTAAAAAGACTAGAATATGTCTCACTGATAGAGCAATTTGACTTACATATGTAAAATCCTGGGTTCAAATAAATAAATATACAAAAGAATGGGAAAGAATAAACATAAAGGAAGTAAGAAAAGACCAAACAATAAATATGTAACAGCTACTGTAAATTATAAATATACACATATAAGAAATAGATGGCCCCAACATAGCCATTAAAGGCCATATTTGAAGACTGACTCTGAATGGCAAAATTCAAATTCACACTTAACATAAGATCAAAAATATTGCTGTGATTAAATAGAAGGTGATGGAATATGTTATAAACTCAGGTGATAAACACAAGCTGATAGACACTTTTTCCTAGAACAGTCCCTATCCAGTGACCAAACAAAGTTTGGAGTACTAGGATGTGACCATTTCACCAAATGTGGGTTCCTCTGCTCAGAAGTTCTCCTTGTGCCAGCAAAGTCTCTGAAACTTTGGAAACAAGGTTCTATATGTTCTTAAGTCCCAAATACCTATTTTTTGTTCCTTTCAATATTGTTATGCCTGTATACTATAACTTATCCTCTATATCATTCATTCACATGAACTGTCAGTTATAACCAAGTCCAGGAGTTCTCAAGCTTTCTAAACTCACAGATTGTGTAGCAGTAGTTGAAGAACACTCTCCAAATAACATAAATACCACTTATAAAAACTATTTTACAGTTTCCATGCTTTGAGAATCTGTTCTAATGCGAGGAAATATTTTTCAGAAATTCCTAAAGATATATCTAGGAGTCTCATGTGAAGATGAAAGTCCATCTGTCTAGTTACTATTCCCATTTCAAAGTTTCATCTATTCATTCCATCTATCAATGTTTCAAATATTGTGCTTTATTAAACTATTCATGATCTCTGTATTCCTGAAGGGAACTTATTTACTTTATAAAAGATAAGATTACTCTAAGAAGCTAATTATGTAACAAGCTAATCCAGGAGAACATACAATCTATGAAATGACTGAATTTCAATTACAAACTAGAACCACCCAAAACCAATTTGTATCACAGTCACAGTCGTTATCAATCTATCAAGTAGCTATAATAAAAAAAAAAAACTTTTTAGGACAAATGGAAATTTTCTGGAGCTAATTATAGAGGCCACCACAGTAAATACCATGGTTAGCCCCCAAAGGAAAGAACGCTCTGTCTTAAAAGGTTTAAAAACTAATTTACCTACACCCTCTTCTTCCAGTTTCTATCCTTTCTTTAGAGTCTTTGTCTGTGGCTATTATGTCCATATGAGATGAATTCCAGTTGAAGTTAGATAAAACATGTTATCTAGTGATAGTGTACAAATATGATTTTAAAACAAAGATTAAAGGAGCTAAGAGAATGCAGAACCAATACACCACAACCAAGACCAGTTAATGTGAAAAATAAGTATCGTCAAGCTGACACAGATTTTGGGGTGACGTGGTGGGAATACAAATTAATGCAAAGGGAAAAAAATGATTTGTACTAAAGGGTGATTGTCACAGAAAGAAAGTAAACATCTTCAGAGCTCAGCAGGTCTTCAGAGCCCTTCTTTGGTTAGTTCCTTATTGTTTTAAGACTGTAATCATGGTGCTTAAATAAACATTTTATATTAAAAATAAATAAAGTGGGAGCTTCTTGCTGCTAAAAAAAAAGTAGAATCCAACCATTCCTTGCAAAAGAGTCAATTTAGTAGTAATGTATTAAGAACTTTTAATGTTCTTTTGTACTTGTTTTTTCATTGATGTAAAATTCACACATCATAAAATTAAAAACTTCTAAGAATTATAATTTGATGGTTTTTAGTTATAAAACCACTGGGTTTTAGTATAACCACACCAAAACCAATACCGAATTCTAGAACACATTTTCTCCCCTCAATAAAGTGAATATCAATTATCAGTTGCTTTCCACTGACCCTTGTTGCAAACTCTGACAGACTTAAACCTTTGTTATTTTGGGAATGTGGAGCCTGGGTCACATCTGAAGGTGCTCAGGGCTTACTCCTGACTGTGCTCAGAATCACCCCAGGGGACCATATGGAGTGCTGAGGATTAAAGACTTGTCAATTGGGCCGGAGAGATAACACAGTTTGTCTTGCAAGCAGCCGATCCAGGACCAAAGGTGATTGGTTCTAATCCCGGTGTCCCATATGGTCCCCGTGCCTGCCAGGAGCTATTTCTGAGCAGACAGCCAGGAGTAACCCCTGAGCAATGCTGGGTGTGGCCCAAAAATCAAAAACAAAACAAAACAAACAAACAAAAAAACTTGTCAATCATATGCATAAGAGCCCAGCCTATTGCATTTTATTTCCAGTTCCCAAATTTAAATCTTTCTACCATTAGGGATGTAACTATTTTCTATATTTTATAGAAAGAATTTTATAAACATTTATATATTTCATATAAATAAAACATTAACATTTAGATAAATTTTATATGACATCATTTTATATAAACAAAACTGTATAACAACTAATTCTGTGTTTATGGTTTCTTTCGTTGATCCAGTGATTTTCAAGATGTATTCATTCCATACCATATTAGCACTTTATTTCTTTTAATGATTGAATAATTTCTTTGTATTTATATAGCACTTTTTTCCATTGTTCAGTTGACGGATGTTTTATTTGTTCCCTATTTTACGCTTCAATGAATAATATTGCTATTATTATAGGTGTATGAAATTTTAAGTGGCACTATCTTTTCAATTACCTTGGGACTATATTTAGAAATCAAATTTCTGAGTTCTTGGGGCTGGAGCAATAGAACAACAATAGGACATTTATCTTACAAGTGGCTGATCTGGGTTTTACCCCCAGTATCCTATAAGGTCCCCCAAGCCTGCCAGGAGCAATTTCTGAGAGCAGAACCAGAAATAACTCCTGAGTGCCTCTGGGTGTAACCCAAAAGCAGGAAGGAAGGAAGGAAGGAAGGAAGGAAGGAAGGAAGGAAGGAAGGAAGGAAGGAAGGAAGGAAGGAAGGAAGGAAGGAAGGAAGGAAGGAAGGAAGGAAGGAAGGAAGGAAGGAAGGAAGGAAGGAAGGAAGGAAGGAAGGAAGGAAGGAAGGAAGGGAGGGAGGGAGGGAGGGAGGAAGGGAGGGAGGGAGGAAGAGAGGAAGGATGGGAGGGAGGAAGGAAGGATGGGAGGGAGGGAGGAAGGAAGGAAAGAAGAAAGGAAGGAAGAAAGGAAGGAAGGAAGGAAGGAAGGAAGGAAGGAAGGAAGGAAGGAAGGAAGGAAGGAAGGAAGGAAGGATGGGAGGAAGGATGGGAGGGAGGATGGGAGGAAGGAAGGAAGGAAGGAAGGAAGGAAGGAAGGAAGGAAGGAAGGAAGGAAGGAAGGAAAGATGGGAGGAAGGATGGGAGGGAGGAAGGAAGGATGGGAGGGAGGGAGGAAGGAAGGAAAGAAGGAAGGAAGGAAGGAAGGAAGGAACGAAGGAAGGGAGGGAGGGAGGGAGGGAGGAAGGGAGGGAGAAAGGAAGAGAGGAAGGATGGGAGGGAGGAAGGAAGGATGGGAGGGAGGGAGGAAGGAAGGAAAGAAGGAAGGAAGGAAGGAAGGAAGGAAGGAAGGAAGGATGGGAGGAAGGATGGGAGGGAGGATGGGAGGAAGGAAGGAAGGAAGGAAGGAAGGAAGGAAGGAAGGAAAGATGGGAGGAAGGATGGGAGGGAGGAAGGAAGGATGGGAGGGAGGGAGGAAGGAAGGAAAGAAGGAAGGAAGGAAGGAAGGAAGGAAGGAAGGAAGGAAGGGAGGGAGGGAGGGAGGGAGAGAGGAAGGGAGGGAGGGAGGAAGGAAGGAAGAAAGGAAGGAAGGAAGGAAGGGAGGAAGGAAGGAAGAAAGGAAGGAAGGAAGGAAGGAAGGGAGGAAGGAAGAAAGGGAGGGAGGGAGGGAGGAAGGAAGGAAGAAAGGAAGGAAGGAAGGAAGGAAGGAAGGAAGAAAGGAAGGGAGGGAGGGAGGGAGGAAGGGAGGGAGGAAGGGAAGAAGGGAGGGAGGGAGGGAGGAAGGGAGGGAGGGAGGAAGAGAGGGAGGGAGGGAGGGAGGGAAGAAGGGAGGGAGGGAGGAAGGGAGGGAGGAAGGGAGGGAGAAAGAGAAAAAGGAAGGAAGGGAGAAAGGAAGGGAGGGAGGAAGGAAGGAAGGGAGGAGGAAAGGGAGGGAAGAAAGGAGGTAGGGAAGGAGGAAGGGAGGGAATTTCTGAGTATGTTTAGCTTTTAGAAAAACTATAAAATTATATTTTATTTTATATTCCTACCATTAATATTATTTTCTGATTTAATTTACTTAGCCCTCAGTTACCTTGAGGGTAAGGACTTCATATTTTCTTTATTAAATCTCATCACCTATCATAGTGCTTAATATATAGGATTACTCATGAGGGTTTGTTTTATTTGTTTCTTTCTTTTTGGGCCACACCTAGTGACTCTCAGGGGTTACTCTTGGCTTTGTGCTCAGAAATCGCTCCTGGCTTGGGGGACCATATGGGACACTGGGGGATAGAACCTCGGTCTATCCTAGGTTAGCACATGCAAAGCATACGTCTTACCGCTTGCACCACTACTCCAGCCCCAATTACTCCTGAGTTTTTATGAAATAAATGGGTGAAATAAAAGCCTAAAATTATGTTTAATATATGCCTTCTTCTACTAATAAATCCCCATTATCAAAATACCTTCCCCCCAATATTTTCAATTTTCATCTCTTTAGACTCTGTCCTTTATAAAATTATCCTAAGAAAATAACACTCTTTCATTGCATTCCTTGAAGTTAATACCTTGATTTCTAGCCCAGACAATTGTAGTGTTCTTATGGCTGCTCATATGTACAGTTGAGAAACTTAAGGTCGATAAGCTTATAGTTGAATCAAATGTTTTCAAGCTGGTAGTAATAGACAGATAATGAGATGTTCTTGTGTATTTCCAGTGATGCTCCTGCAAATACGACATGGGAGCTATACGGCTCTAGGTCTCCCTCTGCTGGGCCTACTTCCAATAACACTACAACAGACCGGACAGTGAAGGCTGCAAAGTGTTTACCGAGTGAGACAGAAACAACATATGGGACCCATCCCATTACAAAGACAGCCAATGAAGATCTGCAGATGAAAGGACCTTCAAATTCTAGCAGCTCTGGAAGGGGATTAGTCTCCCGTGACTGGCATTAATTAGCCTGATGATTTCCAGCTCTGACCAGTTAAAGACACTACTGCATAGAATAAATACCCACTTTGATCCTTAAACACAAACTGGACATGTATATGAATGGAAATTACACTTTAAATGTAACCAACTCCTCTCTCTCGAAAGGAAACATTACATTTCTTTTTTTTTTTTTCGGGCCACACCCGTTTGATGCTCAGGGGTTACTCCTGGCTAAGCGCTCAGAAATTGCCCCTGGCTTGGGGGGACTATATGGGACGCCGGGGGATCGAACCGGGGTCTCAATCTTTCCTTGGCTAGCGCTTGCAAGGCAGACACCTTACCTCTAGCGCCACCTCGCCGGCCCCGGAAACATTACATTTCTATTAATGTTAGCATACATTATTTTTTATAAGATCTCACCCAGAAAATCTCCACTGCCTGGCTGTTGGACACTTATTGATAACCATGGGGGAAATGAGAGCTCTAATACAACATATACAGTAGCATGTTTATATTATGTATCACTTCCATTTTCAAAGAATAACTCTATAATGTAAGTTACATGAGGCTTTCTTTTTTGCTTGGTTAGGGGTTTTTGCCACATCAGCAGTGCTTAAGGCTAATTCCTAGCTCTGTGCTCAAGGACAGAACTTGGCAGAACTCTGAGGACTATCTAGGAATCTGGGGGGATCAAACCAAACCTGATTGATTCAGACACATGCAAGGCAGGTACCATAACCACTATACTATCACTCCAGCACCACATGCAATGTTTTTCTGAGTTATAAAACTAACTCCTACTTGGGATATTTTCTACCTGCATCAGTCATTGTTTCTCAATGCAAAAAAGATTATACTTTTTCTCATCTTGGCAATATAATATGTAATCTAGATTTGAAGTAAAATACTCACTTTTTCTGAGTTCTTTCAGACATTCTTGTCATCTCTATTGCTGCTTTCCTCTCTTCAAAATCTTCCCTTTTGATCACCTCTCCAACTCCTCGGTAGCCTAGCTCCACCAGCTGGCGGGCCAGGTCTTCATCCTAAAGGAAAGACCAATTGTTAGATTTGTGGATGAGTGAGACATCATATAACTTAATGCATTCTGAAAAACTGTCTAAAATTTAGGTTCATATCTATTATCTTAAAATAATATATTTATTAGATATTTTAAAATTTCACTTTTCTGATGGTGCTGTACAATAATTTAGTAAATCAATATTATAAACTTTAACATTATCATAACTATGTCACCTAAACTATATAGAATTTAAACAGCAATGAAAAAACTTATGATAATAATCTTATGCAGTTATGGGGCCAGAGCAGTGGCACAAGCAGTAAGTCATCTGCCTTGCCCGTGCTAGCCTAGGATGGACTGTGGTGCGACCACCTGGTGTCCCATACGGTCCCCCAAGCAGGAGCAATTTCTGAGTGCATAGCCAGGAGAAGCCCCTGGACATCACCAGGTGTGGCCAAAAAATCAAAAATCAGGGGCCGGGTAGGTGGCGCTGGAGGTAAGGTGTCTGCCTTGCAAGCGCTAGCCAAGGAAGGACCGCGGTTCGATCCCCCGGCGTCCCATATGGTCCCCCCAAGCCAGGGGCGATTTCTGAGCACATAGCCAGGAGTAACCCCTGAGCATCAAACGGGTGTGGCCCAAAAACCAAAAAAAAAAATCAAAAATAATAATCTTATCCAGTTACAATGTGTCATCCTCAGTGATGTAAAAAAGAACATAAACCATTAAATTTCTCTAAGAAACTGGTATACAAAAGCCTGTTATGTTTTTAATCAATTTATAAAAACAGCTGTAGATACTTAGTAGAATATCTGTAAAACAATAAAACTAGAAACAATAGCACTTATACAAGAAAGAATTTTTGAAACCAATAGCATAAAAGAGAACTGTATTGCTTTCAGAGTGTTTGACATTTCAGAGACTTACTTCCTTGAAGTCAATTAACTAATGACATAGCATTATAACTTCAAATACAAAACAGCAGGATAAATTTCCTATTTAATTGGAAAGATATTGTTTCCATATAACATTAGTACCAATAAAAGCCTAAAAGTAGAAACCCAAAATAATGATCAAAGTTTCAATTGAAAAAAAAATGCATTCAATATTTTGGACACTTTATATTTTAGTTACATTTAAGACTTAAGAAAGACATAAATGAACAACATAATCATCATCACTGATTATCTGAAAATATGATTATGATGGTTATGTTCATCGTCAATTACTATCTGGAAATTTCAAATTTAAATGACAATTCAATTCAAATGAGAGAGAACTGTTTATAATCAAAAAAAAGTATAGAAACAATCATTGCTAGTAAGAATATGGTAATAGGCAGGTCTGTGTCTGGGTACAAAAGGGGATATACTGCTTCCTCTCATCAACCCTTTTTTCTCAGCTAGCAGACACTAGCTAGGTGGGTGGACACAGTGGTAGCCAAGTCCCCCTTCCAACATGGCCAAAGCTGCCTCCAATGCCTTTCCTCAGCCTCCTTCAGGGTTTTCCCCCAGCCTGGTAATCAGCTTTCCACCATTATTGCAGGTCTGTGTCTGTAATATCCCTCCAATCAACTTTCTTTTCCCCAAACCATGCTTTTATACTAACATCAACATGAAGGCATTTCAATGTATACAATATAGTTCTAGACAGGTTGGACTTAATAGTTCTTTCCCTTAGAAAATATACAGCCTAAAACCCATCTGACTAAACCAATGAACTAGTTTGCAATATTGCATCATACAGCTATAACTCTAATAATATGATAATAAAATGAAGCCATTCTCTAGTGATAGAACTACTATTTGATTAAACTTCTATGAAAACAGTATGAAGACTTCTCAAAATTAGGAGCCAGTGACAAATGCCTTGAATTCACAAGGCCATAATTTCTTTTAAATAAGAAAATATTTATTTAAATTTTAGAACTTCAGTTTTCTGTGGCATGCAACTTTGAGATATCCTTGATAGTTTTACAGAACTGAGTGAATATCTAAGGAATACTTTTTATATATTTTATTTAAGCACCTTGATTACATACATGATTGTGTTTGGGTTTCAGTCATGTAAAGAACACCACCCATTACCACTGCTACATTCCCATCACCAATGTTCCAAATCTCCCTCCTCCCCACACAACCCCAGCCTGTACTCTCCACAGGCTTTCTATATCCCTTATACGTTCTCATTATTAGGATAGTTCAAACTGTAGTTATTTCTCTAACTACACTCATCCCTATTTGTGGTGAGCTTCATGAGGTGAGCTGTAACTTCCAGCCCTTCTCTCTTTTGTGTCTGAAAATTATTATTTCAAGAATGTCTTTCATTTTTCTTAAAACCCATATATTAGTGAGACCATTCTGCGTTTTTCTCTTTCTTTCTGACTTATTTCACTCAGCATAATAGATTCCATGTACATCCATGTATAGGAAAATTTTATGACTTCATCTCTACTGACAGCTGCATAATATTCCATTGTGTATATGTACCACAGTTTCTTTAGCCGTTCGTCTGTTGAAGAGCATCTTGGTTATTTCCAGAGTCTTGCTATGGTAAATAGTGCTGCAATGAATATAGATGTAAGGAAGGAATTTTTGTATTGTATATTTGTGTTCCTAGGGTATATTCCTAGGAGTGGTATAGCTGGATCATATGGGAGCTCGATTTCCAGTTTTTGGAGGAATCAACCTTTCCATAAAGGTTGAACTAGGCAGCATTCCCACCAGCAGTCGATAAGAGTTCCTTTCTCTCCACATCCCCGCCAACACTGTTTGTTCTCATTCTTTGTGATGTGTGCCAATCTCTGTGGTGTGAGGTGGTACCTCATAGTTGTTTTTTATTTGCATTTCCCTGATGATTTGTGATGTGGAGCATTTTTTCATGTGTCTTTGGGCCACTTGTATTTCTTCTTTGTCAAAGTGTCTGTCCATATCTTCTTCCCATTTTTTGATGGGATTAGATGTTTTTTTCTTGTAAAGTTCTGTCAGTGCCTTGTATATTTTGAAGATTAGCCCCTTATCTGATGGGTATTGGGTGAATAGTTTCTCTCACACAGTGGGTGGCCTTGTATCCTGGGCGCTGTTTTCTTTGAGGTGCAGAAGCTTCACAGCTTAATATTCTAGACGCGAAAACTATGTGTATACGAAAATGCTCTAGCCATTATCTAACCCTGAAACCTTCATTTAGCCCACCCCCATCAATGATAAAATGCCAAGAAATTGGAAAAACCTTCCAACTCTGACACACCAGCTCAATATTTTTGTTTTTATTGTATTACTTATTTTTATTTTCTCTTCTCTTATCCTCTGTTCTCCCTTCCTCTCTTTCCTATGCTGTAAATAAGCTATTTATCTTAATTCAACCATTCCTTAAAAGCTCAGACTCATCCTATAGGGTCAGGCCTCCAACAACAATTTAAAAATACATCACTAATGTATGTTTGTCTTTATGTGGGTATGAGTGTATAGACAGAGTAGATGTGCTGCCAAAGAGAGCACGAGTATATAGACAGAGAACTCCTCTCTGAATGCCAAACCTAAATTGTAAACAATCTATGCCTAAAGTTTATATAGCCTCTCCTATATGCTATCCCACTTCTCCCCCCTTTAGAAATCCTTCTATCCCTTCAAATATCCCCATCCCGATATGATATCCCTCCTTATTTAAAGCTCTTTAACCTCAGTTCTTAACTCATCAGGTAGTGAGACTGACCTTCTGCCCCTATAAGGCACCACCCAGCTCCCAAATCAAAAGAACACCCTCTCAGCTTCACATCTTGTGTCCTGGCAAGAAATTACAACCAACACTCCTGCTGATTCATATTTTGTGGCCCTCCTTCTCACCCATCACCAAATGTGGACTGTGGAATGAGGTTAGACTCTGCTCCAGAAATATCCACAGTGCAAGAACTCTACCTGATCCCTTTCTGCTGCAAATCATTTCTCAAACTCAACAAGACAGTGATGTGTGATGAAAATGTGCCCTGGATTTCACCCCTGCTCCAAGAATATATCAAAAGACTTGATGGGAAGCCTATATTCCCTTTATATGTTTAATACCTCTTTAATACTACCTCTTAGTCTGTTTATTCCCAAATGTAAGGTCGTCTCTTACATCACTTTCTTTAATTACTTTTTAAATTAATTTTTATTTATTTCTTCTATTTTATATATGTGTGTATATATATGGATATGTATACAAATATATATATATTCCCATGTGTATACATATATACACACATATATAAAATAGAAGAAATAAATAATATATATATCTTCTTTAACTTCACCTGTTTTGGTTCTGCTTGGAACAAAAACCTATAAGAAAAAGTCTTGCCTGGGATAAAAGCTCAGGCCAAAACCAGGGTTAAGAGAGGGTGTAGCCTGACATTCTAACGCCCAAATGCACCAGCAATATATTATGACACCATTCCTCTTTGCAAAGGCATACTAAAAAGGGAGAAATTTTATGTATAGAAATAAGCTCTTATCTACTGGGGTTAAGAACCCATACATTTAATAATACAGGGGTGCCTCCCAACCTGAACATGAGTCAGGATGGACCCATGTCCACAATGTGGACCCAACTTACATTTTATGTAATCAGAGATCAACCATCCAACTCCAAACCCCAGATCCCAGATATAGAACCAACACAGCTTCCTGCAACAGCACCAGAAGCAGACTCATCCTGGGAAAATCCTAGTACTGCTCTAGCACCATCTTGTGCCAGTTTTGATATCACATTCTGACAACAAGGAAAGACAATAAATTAAGCTAAGAGCAGGTTGTCCAATCTCATCACCTAATGCTAGTTACATGGTTAGTGAGATGATTGCTAAGGCAGGGAAACCATTCACAGAAGGAGAGTTTGTTGAAAAATGCATGTTACAACTGCAAGTATTTTCTGTCCAGAAAAGAAAGGTCAGTTTAGCAAAATCAGCCTTTTTGCCCACACTGTGGCAGAGCGCATTTCTGACATGTTAAGTGACATTTATCATCAACTGTGTGAGAAAGCCAAATGTTTTGATGCATACTCAGTTGCTCTTGACAAGGGCACAGATATAGCAGACACTGCACAGCTCACAATTTATGTCCATGGTGTTGATTGCAATTTTGAATTGACAGAGGAGCTGCTCACAATAATTCCAATGTATGGCCAGACCACCGCTAATGAGATATTTCGGCGTCTGTGTGATGCCATTGAGAATGCAGGTTTGCCATGGAAGAGGTTTGTTGGAATAATAACCAATGGAGCACCATCGATGACAGGGAGAAAAAAATAGACTGATGGCACTTGTTCAAATAAAACTTGATGTAGAGAAAAAAACTTGGGTGTAGAGAAGGCCATTGCTCTTCACTGCATTATCCATCAGCAGGCCCTTTGCAGTAAATGACTGCCGAGTGACAATGTGATGTCTGTTGTTGTGAAATGTATAAACCAAATCAGATTCAGGGGCTTAAAGCACAGGAGGTTCATGCTTTTTTTTAGAGGAAATGTTTTAGAGTTGTAAGTGTTCTTTTCTTTTGATTTTATTGATGGTGTTACTTAGTACATAAATCATTTTAATTTTATGCCATTTCATTTGAACTTTTTAAGAGCTCTGAAATTTTGTCATTATCTTCCCAGGTCTGGACATTTATACTACTGAGAATTTAATAGATACTTACAATCTTGTGCTAATTTTCAACACACATAAATCTCTTTATTTATTCAGTTGATTATTTTTCCCATTTATATGATACATAATTTTTTCTGGAATATCACCTAATAAATGTTGAATCTTCTAGAATTATTTAATATTTTATATAATTTTTTATTTTTATCTTTTTCTTCACATTCTGGGAACTCTTATCACTTTGAATTCCAGATTATTAATTTGTCACTGGGGATAAGGAACAACACACAGCAGTGATCAAAGTTTACACCACTCTGTGCTCAGGGATCACTCCTGATGAGCTCAGGAATTAATTGTGATGTTGTAAATCAAATCTAGATCAGCCCATGCAAGGCAAGTGATCTACCTGCTGTCCTATTTCTCTAGTTCTATAGTTTTTCCTTTCTGGTAGAAGGAAATAGGCAGTCTCCTGGAAGGTGTGGTGCTGGAACATTGTACACATGAATCCCAAACATTATCAGTACTTCAATATAAAATGCTTTAAATTAAAAAACATTAATATGGTTATAAGCATATGACATAAATTATAATAACTAGAAACATGTCTTAAAAACCATGTTTCTAAGGACACATTTGGTGACCAGATACTGAAAGGACAAGATTTCTGGCTTCAATGTGGGTCAAGTCCTCTCCCCCCTAAACTCCTTAGAGAACCAAAAAGTCTGATTTTGTACTCAGATTGAGAAATTATCCATCACAACAAGAAGAAAATAACAAAAAATTTTACTAGGCTAGTCCTGCGCTTGCCAGGATGACTGAAGGAAATTCCCTCTGCCTCTTCACTTGCCAGTAGTGCTGAAACCCTGAAATATTCCAAAACTAAATCTACAGCACCACCTACTGGAAATACAGAATATAAATGCCAAAAATAAATACCATTACAAAAATGAATTTGAGTAAGAAATCTGAAGTTCACCTCACTGACAAAGAAATGGGCCGTCGATTAATTTATAACAAAAATAACTATCTAAATGAAATCAATAAGATACAATGACATAAAAGGAGGGAGATGTGGGATGCATGCTGGGAACAAAGATGGAAGGAGGACAACACTGATGGTGAAAATGCCCCTCATTCATTGTCACTATGTATCTTAAATATTACTGTGGAAGATTTGTAATTCACTTGGACCACAATAAAATTTTTTAATTTTTTTATTTTTTGTCCCACAATTCACAATAAAGACCAGGCAAAGGGCCTGAGTCGAGGTGTATTTGGGGTGCATTTACTGTACCTCCTCTTTCTATACAGTCAGTGTAAAGAACACAGCCTGTGGTAAGAATTGGGAGGCACAATAAAAATTAAAAAAAAAAATAAAGGAACTCAAAAAAAGATACAATGACACAGAGAAATTTTTATTCTAATAAGGAAGGAAAGCTGGAAAAGGAATTCTTCATCAAAGAAATTGAAACGTTTTTTAATTCAAGGTACAAATAGCATCTGTACAACAGTATAGAGAATAATGTGTATGCATGTGTCTAATCGAGGTTGAGTACCAGAACACTATCAGGTGCAACTCTGAGAACATCATGAGCATCAGCAAGTGTGACCCTAAATCTCATCCCCTACATTGTATCTTCACACAGAATAGCACAGTGCACCATTTGGGTCAATTATTATTGACAATATGGTAGGTTTTCTCCTGCTACTCATTTCTAGACAAAAAGCCACAAGGCTGCAGAAAATGGGTGTACCTTTAATTCAACGGTTCACTTATCCAGTCACCTGGCCAAAGTATGGGACAATTAACTCTAAAGCACCAACAGTGAAAAAAGAAAGCAAAAATTCCCTATTTGCCTCTTTAGGAATGATTCCAAGATGGTGAGATACTTAAGTCCTAGTTGAGTAAACAAAGCTCAGGGGTCAGAGAAATGTTCTGGAAGTCTGGTGGTTGCTGCCTTTCATGCATCTGCAATGGTGAGGTTGGAATCCTGGAGCACTACCAGGGGTCATTCTTTTGAGTACAGAGTTGGGAATGCACCTGAGCATTAACACTGATCCCTACCTCATCCCACTCCACCTGCCACACACACACACACACACACACACACACACACACACACACACACACACACTAAAACAAAGCCCATTGTAAAAGTATGCTTTATAAGTTTAACTATCTGATAGTTGGAGAAAGCTAGAAATGAGTTATTAGCATTTCTGGGGGAAACCAGAGCTATGTCAGTCTGTAGGTTTACTGCAGGAGGCACAAGTACATGCCCTGAGAGGTATGAGGTGGGGAGATAGTCTTCTGGAGAACCCAAAAAGCAATTCAGCATAAACAGACAGAATTGATCAGAGTAAGCAGTTTTGCTATTCAGGAAGCTAAAGTTGGGGGTCCAGGTGCAACACATGTAGGAAATAGATAGAGTGTACTCAGGAAGAAACTTCAATAAGAAAGGGTACCACTGACCTGATTGTGCTACATCTCACAGATGTCCAGTCCTGCTGGTTCAGGGAACCAGCAGCCTCTAGCACATTATTTTAAACTATCTTCTTCCTAAATAGCTTATTCACCTGTACTGTTAGTGACACTTTCAGGAAATTAGTTGACATCTCTGAATGTTTCAGAACACCCTATTAGAAATATTTCACATGTAGATACCTCCTTATTTTCACAGCTCTTGACTAGTAGTTACTTAGTCTGAAACAATGATATTTGGCACCTTTGTTTATGTGGACTAAATTGTCTGTAAACTTATTTAAATCCCAATTGCAATGGCATTTTGTTTCAGAAGTAGGAATACACTCTGAATATAACCAAAAAGATATATGTAATTCTCAAAAAGAATGACACTTTCTGAGTTCAGAAGGTTGTATTTTATTTTTAATTTTATTTCACAAAACTAAATCTAAACAGTATGTTAAAGGCATAAAAACAGTTTTACGGACCAATGTAACAAAATAAAGAGCCTAGAAATAAAACATAATAAACAGAAAACTAATATGTGGAAAGGAAGTCAAGAATATTCAAATAAGAAAAGATATGTTAAAAAAACCTGAAGAGTAAGATGTTCGCATGTGACTAAATAAAATGTAAAAAACTAGACCGCCTACCTGTCAAAAACTAAATCAAGATAGATTTAATTTTTCAACTTAAGATCTGAAATTATAACACTCATGGATAAAATCTTAGAGAAAAAAGCAAGTATATACCACATTTTGTTGTATATGGCATAGAAAGCATATGTTAAAAATTCGAATAAGAAAGAGAAAGTAGGAGCTGGAGCAATAGCGCACCAGTAGGGCCTTTGCCTTGCACGCAGCTGACCCAGAATGAACCTGCATTCAATCCCTGGCAACCCATATGGTCCCCCAAGCCAGGAGTGACTTCTGATCACATAGCCAGGAGTAACCCCTGAACGTCACAAAGTGTGCCCCCCAACACCACTTCCAAAATAGAGAAAGTACATCAAATAAAAAGTTTTCTAGCAAAAACTATTTTAAAAATATTATCTGGCCCCAGAGTGGTGGTACAAGAGGTAGGGCATTTGCCTTGCATGTGCTAACCTAGGATAGACCATAGTTCAATCCCCTGGTATCCTATATGGTCCCCCAAGCCAGGAGCGATTTCTGAGTACATAGCCAGGAGTAACCCCTGAGCATCACCAGGTGTGGCCCAAACCCCCCCCAAAAATATATATATATAAATATATAAAACCTGGCATGACATTATTAGCATAAAGTTATGACACGACATTAATAGCATAGTTATTAGAATAAAGATTTATTAAAGATTTATAAAGATAAATTATAGTCTAAATTTGTAAACAATTTAAAATTATATAATACAATAAAGGAAAAATAAAAGAAAATCAAAAATAAATACTTCAATCTTGAAATATGCAAAGAATCTAAATGGATATTTATAACACCTCCTAGACGGATACCTCCTAGTTTTTTTGTTTGTTTGTCTTTTTTGTTTGTTTTAATTTTTCTTTTCTTCTATATCTTTTCTTAGATCTCCAGCAGAACCATATTACTGGAATCACCTTGATCAGCCTCATAATTGGAGGGGGAAAAAAATAGATGGTATCAAGACCAGACAGTCGTATGTTCATTTGGTGGAAATAAAAAAAAATGATCAGACTTGAATACCAAATTCAAAAGTCAATGACAACAGAATCGACACCCCATCTACAGCAAGCTGTACAAGTGGGGAACAGTTAAACTAACATTACAGAGGGTATAAAGGAGGGAGATATGAGATGCATGCTGGGAACAGGGGTGGAGGGAGGACAACACTGGGGGTGGGAATGGCCCTGATTCATTGTCACTATGTGCCTTGAATATTACTGTGAAAGATTTGTAATTCACTTTGACCACAATAAAAATTTAAAGAAGAAGAAGAAGAAGAAGAAGAAGAAGAAGAAGAAGAAGAAGAAGAAGAAGAAGAAGAAGAAGAGGAGGAGGAGGAGGAGGAGGAGGAGGAGGAGGAGGAGGAGGAGGAGGAGGAGGAGGAGGAGGAGGAGGAGGAGGAGGAGGAGGAGGAGGAGACTTTAGGGAGGTAGGAAGTGAAGTCGAGTACAAAGGTCAGATATGAAATTCAAGACGACCCAGCGTGCACGAGCATGCACGCCTGTTTCTCCATGGCTAAGACATCCTCCATCCGAGGAGGATGTGTTGCTTGTGCGGGGGACCCAGTGAGTGATTTGCGGGTGACCGCTAGGGGGCACAACTCGCCTGAGACCCGCTGCCCGCTAGGCGACGCCGCACTCCTTACCTCCAGGTAGTACAAGTCCACGGTCGTGATCTGCGAGTCCAAAAAATCTTCATAGGTGCTAAACTGAGTGACGATGTTGTCGATCGTCGCCAGCCCTTCGTCCTTGTCCATTGCGGTTACCTGGGCCAAAGCGTCCCTAGCGACGGGGCTCGAGAGCAGGTAAGAAGGCTCCGCTCACTTCTTTCCGTCCAATCAGCTGGAGCCCCGCTGACTCCGCCCCCAGGTTTGGTTCCTGAGCGGGGTCTTCCCCCCAAATCCTAGCAACAAGATCGCGGAGACCCAACTGCAAACTGGGGTCTGACCCACTCCCAAGTTAGAGCGGACTTCGGGCAGTGTGGCCCGGCCGCAGACATGCAGGTTGCAATCTTAAATTTAAAAAATTGCAAAGCAAACCTCCTGCTCCAAGAATTGCAAACGAGGTTTTGTTGCATCCACACTCCTTCATCTGTTTTGTAGCACAAAAATAGCAAAATGAGTTTTTTTTAGTAATTCGTTTCTATCAGAAATTAGATGCCAAAGAGTATCAGAAAACAGAAATCCGGAGGTCTTGGGACCAAAACAAGTAATAAAGTTCACACTTCGGTGAAGAAAAGTTTAATTTATCATCTGAAGGCATATTAGTGTTTATGTTTTAGAATGGGAAAGTTTATGAATTTCCAAAAATAGGAAATTCGATGAAAATATATTGTATTTAGGCCCCAAGTTTTTGGCCCCAAATTCCAGCTTCTAAACTTATTTTGTTACTTCTTTTTTACTTTTAAAGCTGCAATAAGTATGTGATGAAAAAACTTGTCTTGTTAAGATATGTTTTTTGAAAGCATAAAGTATCTGTGGAGGGGTCGGATAGCTAGTACAGAGAGGGAAGTGATCCCCCAACTTTCCCCAAACATTCATACAATCATGAGGAACCAACTCCCTGAGTTCTGATGGATATGACCTTAAACAATGTTTATTGGAAACTTAGAAAGTGGTTTTTACTACAACAACTTATTTGTTCTGTAGAATAAAGTTTTGCAGTTTAAAAACTTGAATATAAGAGAATAAACCAGAAAGATAGTAAAGCAGATATGGCTCTTGCCCTGCACACAGCCATCCCAGCACCTCATCTGGTCCTCTGAGCACTGGTAGGATTGATCCCTAAATCCAGAGCCAGGACTAATCCCTAAACTCTATTGCTGTGTGTAGCCAGGAAGACAAACCAAAATTTGGGATTAACACATGATATGTGTTAATGTTGTGTCTGTGTTTGTTACTCACCAAGTACTGAATTGAATTTATTCCTGAGATTTTCACAACTGTGCTTTAACTTTTTTAATTAAAATGTTTGTACTATGTTTATTTTCAGTTCCCTTAGCCATATAAAAAGATCATCTAAAGGGCAGGCTCTAGAGGCTGAGTAAAGATCTGTCATGAACAAGATGCGAAGTTGGGAGTCCCCATATTACATGTCCTCCGAGTGCCAGAAAACTACTTGGTGAAGCCCAGGACTTAGGAGGAAACTAGCTCTAAAACACTAAAATCAAATAAAAAATGTAAGATGAACTCAAAAATTAGAATATAAGGAGGGAGAAGGTGGCTCAATGATAGAGCACACACTTTACATACATCAGGCTCTTTGTTCAATACCCAGCAGCCCAATAGTTTTAATGAAAAAAGGGGGGTTGGGGCAAGGTTAAAAATCCCAAAGGACTGGTCACATGATTTTTATGGAGAAGGCCCTGGATTTTATTCCTATCACGGCATAGTGTTAGACCATTCAGACTGTTTCCTCAACACAGAGCTGAGGAAATAAGATATTTGAAATGTGCACATTTTAATTCAGTTAGCACTATAGACTTTGAGATATTACTGACTCCTTTATTTATTGTTGTTGTTCTGCTTTGTTTTGTTTTTGGACTGTATTCAGATGTGCTAAGGAGTTACTCCTGGCTCTGCACTCAGGAATTACTCCTAGAGGACTTGCGGCAATATGGGATGCCAGAGATCGAACCCAGGTTGGCAGAATGCAGGGAAATTCCCTACTCACTATACTATTACTCCAGGCCCTCAGTGACTCATTTTTTTTAATTAGTACATTCTAAAACTTTTAAAGGTACTGGGGGCATATTTTTAAAATTCTGCTAAAACCTTGCTTTAAGAACAATTAGAAGTTCTACACTCAAAACCTACCAAAAAATAGTAATATTTAGTAATATTTATTGCAGCCATATTATACACCAAGCTTTGTCCTCATTCCTAACTTTTTACTAGTTTTTGTAGTAAAATGAGCAACCACGAATAATTTGAAATTACCTAATAAAAATAATACAAATTTCAAATACATAACTGACAAAGGACATGGGTATTTTTTGTTAGAAAATTCTCTCAGTCCTGGAATTAAAGGTATGAATTCTATATGAAAAGAGTTAGAAAATATTTAGCTATTCTCTCTATATAAAAATTGAATAACTCTTTTAGTATTATAAACTAAAATTTAAGTTTTAAAAAGATAACTTGTAATGCAAAAGTACAAATAACTCAATACCCCAAGAATAGTATTACCATTTCAAGTCAAATTTAAAGAATGACCTGAGCTTTGTGAGGAATTTGAAGTATTGAGGTAAAGATATGAATAAATTCCTGTGGATGAATCACAGGTACCAGATTTTTAGATAAGAAAATATAAGTATATTCTGAAAAGTGTAGTCAAGTAATTTGATTATGATGTAGATAAATATGAGAGGAGAAATGGCATGCTAAGTCATCCATGTGTAATTTGGCAATTTAAAATTTCAAGTATCTTATTATTTATGATATATAGCATAATTTAGTATATTTTATATACATTAGGATGCTATACTACATAATAAAAGTTGTATTATATATTAACTAAGCAAAAGAGAACTGGAGAAAGTGTTTAGAAAGAAGTGCTAAACAGAATTCTAGTTTAGGAAAATTATCTTGTCATCAGAAACAGCCTGGGAGAGAGGCACAAAGACTTTTTAGATCTAGGAGAGAGGAGAGGAGTCTAAATTACTTTCAGCCAACCCAAAAATAGCTCAAGGAAAAAGAGAGAGAGAGAGAGACAGAGAGACAGAGAGACAGAAAGAGACAAAGAGAGAGAGGGAGAGAGGGAAAAGGAGAGGGAAAGGGAGAGAAAGAGGGAAAGAAGAGAGTAAGAGAGAGGGAAGAGAGAGAGAACAATTTAACAAATCTTTGGAGAAAGAATTTTACAAAGGAACAACTGATTACAAATTCAATACATAAATTTTATCCATGAGCGAGATTCAGAAGATTTGCATTTTGAAGCAAAAATTTGTATGTTTAAAATATAAGTATAATGGTTTGTTTTTAAGGAAACCTTTTTGGTATTTCACAAACTCATATGAGGCAATGATTTTAATGTTTAAAAAAATTCAGAGGAAAATTTAAAAAGACATCTTTAAAATGCCATAGACAAGGTAGAAATAAGCAACCTCTGTAAATATATTTAACCCTTCAAAAATTTACAAATTACACATTAGAAGTTTTTGAGGACTGACATTTGATCTATTTTAACAACATTTTCCACACTCTGAGTACAAGTTCAGAACTCATCGAGTAAATAAGATTTTCTGCAGCTGTGGTAATAAGAGCAAGGCAGCCCCAGCCACAACAAAGACAAATAGAGGAGTGAGGAGTAAGAACAAGATCACTAGACCTCACTAAACTTTCAAAAAACATTAAAGGAAGAGATGCCAAATTCCATCAAGGGCTAACTACAGCTAATTGAAACATAATAATCACATTAAGAGTTGTTTTGATCCCTCTTTCTTGCTGACTCATACATAAAAGAAATATAACTAATTCGCTGGGCAATAATTTAACATAACTACATTAGTTACTATATTGGATGCTGAAAAATGCAACAGAAAAATATAGCCTGATCCTTTAAATTATAAGTATATTAGGATTTGGGATAAGACAGTCTGAAGTGATAAAAGTTGAATAAAGGAACAGGAGGAGATTAAGAAAATTTAGGGAAATAGAGTTGAAATAAATGAGGAAAATGCATAAGCTATAAGAAGAATATTTATAATGTACAGTGGAATATAGGTGAAAACTTAATCTTACCTGTGAAGAAGAGACTAAGGAAAAAATGCAAGTCTTTTAAGAAGTAATAAATATATTGTGGCCAGAGCGATAGCACAGAGTATAGGGCATTTGCGTTGCATGTAGCCAACCCAGGTTTGAACCCCAGGATCCCATCTGATCCCCCAAGTCTGCCAGGAGCAATTTCTGAGTGCAGAACCAGGAGTAACCACTGAGAGCCTCTGGGTGTGTCTCAAAACAACAACAACAACAAGAAAAGAATAAATAAAAAAAATAAGTCCACCTTTTTTAAAAGAATTTCTCTGGAAAATATCTTAAATCTAGCCCCCAAATTTTGCAATATTATAAGTTATTATTTTTAAGTGTCTGGGTTTAATGTAAAGAACAGTGGAAAAGAAAATGTTTCTCTTAATAATGCATTTTGCTTGGAGAAGTACATTCTATACATACCGTATTTGCCGGCATATAAGACGACTCTTCAACCCATGAGAAACTTCCTAAAAGTCGGGAGTCGTATTATATGCTGGTATACGACATGCTGAAACTTGTTCCAGCTTCAGGGACGAGTGATCCGCACCCCTCTTACTTTTAAGAAGTAACTTACTTTTAAGACTTTAGGAAGTTTTTCATGGGTTGAAGGGTCGTCTTATATGCTGGCAGTAATGTTCAGGGGCCACCAGAATTCCTAAGGCTCTTGTTGGGGAAAGATACTTAGAGGGGGAACATGAGGACCAGGAATAAGCAATTTACATTAGACAGGCTCTTCATTTTATGCTTTCTCACAGTCCCCTAAATCATCTTATGAACATAGATTGCAACATTCTTGGCAAGGCTAGGACATTGCATTAGTATATATGAGCATTTTATTATAATAAATGTCTATTTTATATTTTCTTTCCTAGACAAAATTGTTTCCACCCCTCCTTCTCCTTTCCTTCTCCTCCACCCCACTTTCCTGCTGATCCATACTACTCATCCATATCTTTGTAGCAGTTTAATTTTTAAATATAAAAGCAGATCAAATGAATATTCTTTTCAAAAAATATTTGAGATATTATTAAATAGAACTCAAGTCAAATTTCTAAACACTATATTGATGTCTTAGAATGCTTTTTTAAAGAAAAATAGAAAAATTTCCTAAAGTTAGTTACATTTGCCAAAGTGACGAGGTTAACATTAGCCCAAGGAACAAAAAAATATTGATTTAGAAATCAAAGTGAATATTCTGGCAAAACAGCATTGCTTTAGCATAAGTACTTTAATTTATTTCCATAGACATAACACAAATGTGTCCTTATGTAACCTCATTAATGGAGTTCCAGCTGTTCCCTTTCTGCCGGTTTCATTGACAGTTTGCTTTTTTTGCTTTTCTTAGATTCTTTTAGCCTTTTATGTAAATCTTCTTTTTAATTTTTAGAAAATATAACACTAATTGATAACTACTGTCCTTCATTTTATTTCTCAAAATTGGTGCTATTTTCAGAACTTCTCATTTATTTGAAAAACTGTTTTCTCCCAGAGCACATAAGTATCCACTTAAGGATTAATGTAAAAGGTGGTATTGACAGCAACACATGAGTCTGGAAAAAGTGAACATGTTGGGTTTTTTGTCCATCCTTATCAGTATACAAAGGCATTAAAAATAACAGTGTTTAAAAAAATAAAAGTGTTGGCCTCTGGTTATGATACCGTTTCAATTGTGCCATGTTTCTTAGTTTTTCCCTTTTCCTTTACTATTTTAAGAGTCAGTTATTATATTTTGAAGGGTTTTTATAAAGGATTTATAATAAAGATTGATTGCAAAGTACTTTGAAACCTTTTCATAATAACCACACGGAAGGGTAAATCAGTTTTGTCTCCACGTTCTTTTATAATGTTTCCAAATAGATTACATATTCTAAAAAAGTGTACATGTATTAAAGTTGATTCCTGACTTTAAGGAAAATATTGTTTCAGAATATTGTCCCATACTTCAAGTAAATATAGACTTTTCTTAAAAGTATTCATACAAGCAATAAAAGCTAACTAGACCATTTATGATTATTTTCATTTGTTCTAATTGATGTAAAACGTTCAAATAATGATTAATACATAAGAAACTTAATTTCTAATAAAAATGTATTGAGTAATTTTAAAATAAAATAAAAACTACTGATTTCTGGAAGGAAATTTGATTAGCCTAATTATTCGAGTGCAATATTACATTAATTCCATAAAATACTTGCAAGGTTTCTATTATAGGCATATATAATTTATTAACCATTATAATACACATGATCACATAATTTTTCCCTCCACATATTGTCAATTTAAATTAGTAACATTTTTAGGGTAATATGATTTTTATATGGGTCTTGTATTGTGAACAGTAAAAAAAGGTAATTAAACCTCTTAGATCTAGGATTATTATTTAAGAACAATTTTTAGGAAAAAATAAATATTTCATAGATATAAAAGTAGTTTAAATTTTAGGGGGAAAGTAGGTTCAGTGAAATTTATTTAAGCAGAGAACATAGGCAAATCCTATAATCCCTGTTTTTTAATTTCTCTTGAAAGAGAAAATGGTACCTTTTTACAAATTATTGTAACTGTGGAGCTGACTGAAACAAGTTGGCTTCATAAACAGACTATGTTATCTGGTTTTAATTTGAGGGGGTTGTGGGGATTGCTTGAGGGCCAAATTCAAAGGTGCTCAGGATTTACTTCTTGGCTCTGCACTCAGGAATCATTCCTGGAAGAGCTCAAGAGATCATAAGATTGTATTTTTGTGTTCCTAGGGTATATTCCTAGGAGTGGTATAGCTGGATCATATGGGAGCTCGATTTTCAGTTTTTGGAGGAATCTCCATATCGCTTTCCATAAAGGTTGAACTAGACGGCATTCCCACCAGCAGTGGATAAGAGTTCCTTTCTCTCCACATCCCCGCCAACACTGTTTATTCTCATTCTTTGTGATGTGTGCCATTCTCTGTGGTGTGAGGTGGTATCTCATCGTTGTTTTGATTTGCATCTCCCTGATGATTAGTGATGGGAATGTTGCACTGGTGATGGGTGGTGTTCTTTACATGACTGAAACCCAAACACAATCATGTATGTAATCAAGGTGTTTAAATAAAATTAAAAAAAATTAAAAAAAAAGAGATCATAAGATGTGTGTGTGACACACCCCACAACATGGACTGGAGCGTACTACGAGACTCAGCTTCAGAAGGTCCCCCAACTCAAGGACACTACCTGAACCTATACTGCTGCAAATCATCTCTCAATATCAAATAGACCACAATGTGGGAATAAATATACCCTAGATCTCAATCCCCTCCCCAAGATTGTCTCAAAAGACTTAATGGGATATTTATGTGTTCTTCTATGTATGTTTGCTTGCTAAACATCTATACCTCTTAGTGTTTCTATTTCCAAATGCAAAGTTGACCTCCTCCATTCCTCTTTTTTTTTCCTTTTAATTCTTATTTATTTATTTTATTTTTCTTTGCTTGTTCTGGTTCTGCTTAACACAAAATTCTAGAAGAAAAGTCTATCCTGGGATAAAATAGCTCAGGCCAAAACCAGGGCTCAGAGACTGTAGAGCCTGACATTTCTACACCTTAATCCATCAACAATATAATATGACATCGTTCCTTTTTGCATAGGCACACTAAAAATGGGGAAATTTTTGTATAGAAAGAAGCTATTATCTACTAGGAATAAAAACTCATAAAGTTCATAACACAGGGGCACTTCTCACCCTGAACACTTGTCTTGGGGACTCCACTGGACTGCACGAGATGGGATCTAACCCCAAACCCTGGATCACAACCTTAGTACTGACACAGTTCCCTGCACCAGCACCAGAAACAAAACACCCCCCAGCAGAGTCCCTAATATCACTCTGGCACCAACTTGCTCCAGGCTAAATACATATGACATCCTGACAATGAGAAAACAGCAACAACTTGAAATAAGTGCAGGTTCCCAACCTCATCACCTAAAGGTGACATGAAATCAGAAGACACTCTGCCCTTATACCTGCGCAAAAACCAACATTACTAATTACAGAAGACTGACTGCAATAAGCGTTACTGAGCAGAACTTCTGGAACCATAAAAAAAGACTGTATCCTAGATTTTGTCCTAGGGCCTGTGCAAGACTAAGGTCTCTAATTACAGAAGACTGACCTTGACAATCAAAACTGAGCAGAACATATCTTGGCACCATAAAAAAAAAAAAAAACGAAAACAAAAACAAAACAAAACAAAAACTTGGGGTTCGAAAATGAGCATGGCCACAGCGTATAGAGGATTCCAATACAGTGTGCCTCGAGGATAGATAAACCCTGTATCTCTTAGGCCAAGGGAATTTCCTCTCTAATTTCCCCAATAACTATGCCTATGCGCGCGCGAGCGCGTATGCACACACACACACACACACACACACACACACACACCTTGCCACACCAGCCCTCATACAATTTTTATCTTTTCTTTATTTTTTTTAATTTGGTGTGGTTTTGTTTTTGTTTTTCTCTCCTTTTAAATTTAAATTCATAGCTTCTACACAGGGGCTTATCCCTGCTTTTCTTCTCTTTCTTTTTTTTTTTTCCAGCAGAACCATAGAATATTAGTCAGCTTGTTCTGCTTCATAAATTGAGGAGGAACAAAGTAGATGGTACCAGGGACAAGCATTCTCATGAACATTGAGTGGAAATAATAAAAGATCATCCCTAAAAACCCCAACTAAAAGTCAACGACAATGGAATTAAGAGACCCAAACTACAACAAGCTATACACAAAGGGAACTTGTGACACTAGCAGTTCAGGGTGCTAAGAGTGGAAATAGGGGAAGCATGCTCGGAACAGGGGTGAAGGAAGGAAGGTCAACAATGGTGGTGAGAATTGCCCTAATTCTATATCACTATGTACCTTAAATAGAACTGTGAAAGATTAGTAATTCACATTGATCTCAATAAAAAAAGAAAAAAGAAGTGATGCGGTGTTAGTGGTGGAACCCTGGTCAACGCATACAAGACGAACTCCTTACCCACTGTACTATGGCTCAGGTCCTGGTGTTCATTTTATAGTCATTCGACTCTTCAATCCATGAGATCTGTACCCAAGATCTAAGATAATATCTGATTGAAGGTAATACTGCTGTGGTCAGGATTTTGGTCCAGAATAGATTTACTGTGTGCACCTTGTTCAAAATGAGTTCCAATGTTTCAGTGGTGACGTTTATCATTATTCAGTGGTGAAGTTTATCATTTTGGGATATTGCTCTTGGCTTAGGATATCTCCCCCTCCCTACACACCCACCCACCTCCATTCTACATCTCCCTCTTCCCCGCCAGGGGTCTTCAAACTACGGCCCGCGGGCCACATATAGTATTTATTCCCATTTTGTTTCTTTACTTCTAAATAAGATATATGCAGTGTGCATAGAAATTTGTTCATAATTTTTGTTTATACTATAATCTGGCCCTCCAACAGTCTGAAGGACAGTGAACTGGCCCCCTGTTTAAAAAGTTTGAGGAGCCTGTAGCCTGTGGGTGGCGCTCCTGCCTGAATCTCTCCAGCCTGAAAGCATGATCCAGACTGCCTCTGCCAGTGCCAATAGTGCTCTGTGGGGTCAGCTTTACCACGAGTAAAGACCAAAAGATGATTTGAAGGCAATCAGGCCTGCCAGCCAAAAGCTCCCTTGGCAACCCGTCTGAAATTTCAGCCAAGGAAAATAACTCTGCTTTTTAAACATCAATCCTTCAAGCTCCCTTTCATACTCGATCCTATTAATATAATTCTTTCCTACATGATTATTGAGAATGTATGGTTTTTTCAGATTTCAAAAATGAGGGGCTGGAGCAGTGGCGCAGCACTAGGGCATTTGCCTTGCACACCACAGACTGTGGTTAGATCCCCCAGCATCTCAAATGGCCCCCCAAGCCAGGAGTGATTTCTGAGCGCAGAGCCAGGAGTAAGCCCTGAGTGTCACAGGTTGTGGCCCAAAAACCAAACAAAAACAAAAACAAAAGGGAATTAGCAAGGATTTTGGGAAGCCCACACACCTAAACTTAATTTGAAAGGAAAGGATCTGTGTCAGGATAAATATGACCTTTTATCTATATAACTCTTTATGTTGACTATTTGCATAGATTACACTTTAAAATGCAGGACACAAAGAAAAAAGACATAAAAATAAGACTCTTGCCTTGAAGGTAGTCAACCCTAGTCTCATATCTAGTACCATATATGATTCTACAAGGCCCACCAGTCAGGAGTACTCCCTGAGCACAGCTGGATATGACCCAACCTTAATCCCCTCTCCTCCGCAAAATACAGAGTCCAAAATAAATCTGGGATCTTTCTACTGCTCTTCCTCCCCGATAAAGACCTCCTCCTTCAAAAAGAAGAGAAATTGAGAACAGAGCCCAAGTCTCAAACGACAGTTTATGAAATGATTATTCCCATGATGTATATTCAACTAAAAACACTTGCCAACTAACACTGTGCTACAATTGTATTATTCTTCTAACACATATGTTCTATTTTTTTCTCTTGAAAAGAGGAGAAACAAATGCAAAGGTGGAATATAATCTAACAGTCATTTAAGAATAGTGAAATATATGTCCTGTTTGTACAGCAATTTCTAGCCATTTTATGATGAAAGCACCTTCTAATAAATTTCACGATGTCCTATTTCCACTGGCAAAATAAGTACACTGTGTTTATTTATGTGGCTTTCCACTTAGTTTAAGACCAATAATACCAATAAGAAAATTTAATACCAATAAGAAAATTAAGAACCCTCAAAGAAAAAACTACTTTTGTTAAGTAAAAATACAGATACAATTTCCAATTTTTTAAAAGGAAGGTCAAATGTAATAACCACTGCTCTCCAGATAGAAGGGATGTATCCTATTATTATCAAGCTTATTATTTTAATTAAAGATGATATTATGGGGCCAGAGTGGTGGTGTAAGCGGTAGGGTGTTTGCCTTGCATGTTTCAATCTAGGATGGACCGTGGTTCAATACCCCAGTATCCCATATGATCCCCCAATCCAGGAGCAATTTTTAAGCGCATAGCCAGAAGTAATCACTGAGCATCACTGGTTGTGCCAAAAAACCAAAACCAAACAAACAAACAAAAAAGATGATATTAGGGGTCGGAGAGATAGCATGGAGGTAAGGCATTTGCCTTTCATGCAGGAGGTCATCGGTTCGAATCCCGGTGCCCCATATGGTCCCCCGTGCCTGCCAGGAGCAATTTCTGAGACTGGAGCCAGGAATAACCCCTGAGCACTGCCGGGTGTGACCCAAAAACCACAAAAAAAAAAAAAAAAAAAAAGATGATATTAAAAATCTTGTTTAATTTTACAGATAAACTTCTTTCTGCGGAGCCAGCCCAGAGACACCAAGGATCATAATCTCTCCATGACCCACACCCGGTAAGATGCCCCAACCCAACTAATGTGGGGCCGGTTCCTGCCATGTGATTGGGCACCCAGAAACAATATAAAGGACTGCTGCACTGCTCTCTGCCTTCTTTCTGCGGGAGCCAGCCCAGAGATACCAAGGATCATAATCTCTCCAGGACCTACACCCAGTAAGATGTCCCCAACCAACTAGTGTGGGGCCGATTCTTGCATGTGATTGGGCACCCAGAGACTTTATAAAGGACTGCTGCCCTGCTCTTTGCCTTCTTTTGTGGAGCCAGCCCAGAGACATCAAAGATCATAATCTCTCCAGGACCCATACCCAAGAAGTGCAGACGCTCTGCGATCGCACCTATCTTTTTTCTGTTTGTTTGTTTGTTTGTTTGTTTTTCGGGTCACACCCATTGATGATCAGGGGTTACTCCTGGCTAAGCACTCAGAAATTGCTCCCCTGAACCCCACTTCTCCACATCGTAAAAAGCAATCTACAACCTTAACAATGGGGAAATTTTGCAGTACAACCTCATGTTTAAAGAATCCAGATGGCTGCTCTGATAATCCAAAAAGTACCAAACAGTTAGGCATCCTCTCAAACAAGATGTTTAGAGTAGAATTAGGGATAATACTCAGGTAGCTCAAAAAAAAAAAAAAAAAAAAAAGCATTGCTAGACTTGAATAATAAGCATCCCGAGGATTTGATGATTGAAATTAGAAATTGTCACTCTGAAATAAATGTTCTGAAAAACTCGGCTTATGAATTGAAAACCTCAAGGGAGAACCTCTCCACTGGAATAATGGCAGCTGCAAATGGGGTCAGTGAGCCAGATGATGAGATGCCGAACAACTCCATACAACAGAAGAGATTGGAAGAGTACTTTAAACCAAATGATCAGACAATGTCTAAACTACTCAAAGAATGTGAACTGATGAAAATAGAAGTCTTTGAGAAACTCAACAGAAAAAACATAGGAATCAATAAAGTCCCAGAAACTCAGAACAACAATATTAAGAGGAGTTTGAGAAAGAGGAACAGGAAGAGGAGGAAGAAGAAATTTAAGAAGAATAAGGCAAAGAAGAGTAAGAAAAATAAGGCAAAGAAGAGTAAGAATAAGTGAAGAGGAGTAAGAAGAATATTGTGAAAAATAGTAAGAGGAGGAAGACAAAAAGGATTCATCCTTTTCTTCTGAAAAAGAAGAGGAGGAAGGAGAGTAAGAAGAGGACAAAGAATAGTAGGAAAAGAAGAAAAAGAAGAGGAAGAAAAGGAGGAAGAAGAGTAGAAGGAAGAAGAAAAAGAAGAGGAAGAAGAGAAGGGGAAAAAGAAAAAGAAGAGAAGAAAGAAGACAAGAAAAAAGGAAGAAGGGAAAGAAGAACAAGAAGAAAATGGAGAAGAGGAGAAAGAAAAAGAAGAGGAAGAAGTAGAAGAGGAGGAGGAAGAAGAATAAGAGAAAATGGAAGAAGAGTCTACAGCCATACCACCCTGAATGTACCTGATCTTGTCTGATCTCAGAAAGAGGAAGAAAAGAATCTTCAATCTTTCAATGGATTCAATGGATTGAAAATTTATTTTTAATTTCTCTTCTTATAATAGTGCCTTTGTTTAAACACCGTGAATATGACATGTTTGTAGTTGATTTTCAGTTAAAAAATTTTAAAAAATACACAAGGTGACACTGGTGGTGGGATTGGGGTTGAAAAATTGTACATCTAAAACTTAATTATGAATAAAAATAAATAAAATAAATTTATAGATAAAAAATCAAATTTAATAAAAAACAAATCCAATAACAGAGCGAAAAAGGTCAGAAGAACTCCTGGCTCTAGTACCTGAGTTTTTTGTGGCCCAAAAACCAAAAAAAAAAAAAAGAAGAAGAAAGAAAGAAAGGAAAGAAAGAAAGAAAGAAAGAAAGAAAGAAAGAAAGAAAGAAAGAAAGAAAGAAAGAAAGAAAGAAAGAAAGAAAGAAAGAAAGAAAGAAAGAAAGAAAGAAAGAAAGAGAGAAAGAAAGAGAGAGAGAGAAAGAAAGAGAGAGAGAGAAAGAAAGAAAGAAAGAAAGAAAGAAAGAAAGAAAGAAAGAAAGAAAGAAAGAAAGAAAGAAAGAAAGAAAGAAAGAAAGAAAGAAAGAAAGAAAGAAAGAAAGAAAGAAAGAGAAAGAAAGAAAGAAAGAGACCTAATCTTACTAATATTGATGTAAAACCAAACATGAAAGGAAGAAAATAAAACCAATAAAAACACTCTCTAGCTCCAGCAATGTGCACTTTATATACATAGCAGAGGGAACCATATTGCTATTCTTTCAAAGGGCATAAAATGTCCTTGCCTCATGCTTGTTGGGCACAAGACCTTGGCAAATAAAAGAAGCAGCCATTCTAACCTTCTGTACAAATGAAATGACAGGAACTTTCAACTTCTTTAACCCAGACCCACATGCAGACAAGAAGATATTGAAATATATCCAAGTGTAAGTAAGAATTCTTTATTCTAAATAATTACGAGGCAAAAAGCTGGCCTCCACTCACTTCCTAAATACTTTAGCAAATGGTCTGTATAGGTTTTATATTACAGAATCAAATATTTTACCTAAAAAGTACAGTAGTTAATTGAGACTAAACACTAGTTCTTAATTAATGTCTTTTTGTTGCTTTTATCCTTGTTAACAGTCTATTGGTTTCATTGTTTGTTTGATTTTTGGTCCTTAATAAAAAACAGAACTACCAATCTGCTGAAAGTATGGAGTCATTCCCTACCAAACCAATGTTCCAAATGTAACCCCATCTGCTTGATACTTTGACATTTTAGGTCTGGAAAAGCACAGGGTGAAAGATGGCAAAGAACAGGGAAATTTTAGTTCAAAAGTGCAACAGTTCACTTAGAGCAGAGCTTTAGGAAAGCAGAATCCAAAACCACTGTGACTAATACATTTTTTTCAGATGTATTAAGTAGAAAGTCGCTGAAGCAAAGACAGACAAGTGGTGAACAAAATTGGCTCTTACAATGGCTCTTCAGGATTCTGGTGCAATGCCCAAAGATTATTTTCATAACTGGACAAGAATGATAGATTGCAAACGTATAACTCATTGGCAAGATAATACTTTCTAAAAATAGTATTTTCTACTGAGATATCAACCCAAAAAAAATGGATATGAGCATCACACCAACTGCTTCTCTGGACAGAATGCACCTGTTTAAAAAAATTAAAGTCTAAAGAATTGGTTCTCCTATTTCACATCCCTGTGACGTTTTCAACTATAATATTACAATACTAATAACTAACAAAGTTAAATAAATTTCAAAAGTATATCAGATGTTCATATTCCAGACCAAATAAATTTTTCTGGAAAAATAAAGTCTAAATTTTAAAAGGATAGCTAGAAAACTCAAGGGAAAGGGTTGATATAAAGTATGTGATAATTGCTTAAAAATAACTCATTTGGGGCCAAAAAAATTAGTACAGAGGTTAAGGCATCTGCCTTAAATGTGACCAAATCTTTTTAGGTCCCCTACTTGAAATGGTCCCCTGAAACAATACTGGGTGTGAACCCCAAGCACAGATCTAGTAATAGTCTTTGAACTCAGGTGTGACCCAATTCTCCCTCAAAAAAAAATGTACTTTAGTGTTCAACTTTGCATATGTGAAGTCTTGGATAGATTTGACCCCCAGTACTACACAAAAATCTGAGATGCTCTGGTCCCCCATATAAGATGGGATCATATATGCATATAACTTACACAAATCTTAACAAATACTTTAAATCATCTCTAAATTATTTATAGTCCCTAATACATTTTAATAATATATAGTTATGATACTTCTTTTAGCATATTGACAAGAATAATATCTGGATATACTCCAAACAGACTACCATCTATATTAGTAAAGTTAAACATTGTCCTAACTATATAGTATGTATTTCTTTTTTTTTTTATTTAAACGCCTTGATTACATATATGATTGTGTTTGGGTTTCAGTCATAAAAGAAACACCACCCATCACCAGTGCAACATTCCCATCACCCATGACCCAAATCTCCCTCCTCCCCACCCGACCCCTGCCTGTACTCTAAACAGGCTCTGCATTTCCCTCATATATTCTCAATATTAGGACAGTTCAAAATGTAGTTATTTCTCTAACTAAACTCATCACTCTTTGTGGTGAGCTTCCTGAGGTGAGCTGGAACTTCCAGCTCTTTTCTCTTTTGTGTCTGAAATTTATTATTGCAGGAATGTCTTCATTTTTCTAAAACCCATAGATGAGTGAGACCATTCTGCGTTTTTCTCTCTCTCTCTCTGACTTATTTCACTCAGCATAATAGATTCTGTGTACATCCATGTATAGGAAAATTTCATGACTTCATCTCTCCTGACAGCTGCATAATATTCCATTGTGTATATGTACCACAGTTTCTTTACCCATTCGTCTGTTGAAGGGCATCTTGGTTGTTTCCAGAGTTTTGCTATGGTAAATAGTGCTGCAATGAATATAGGTGTAAGGAAGGGATTTTTTGTATTGTATTTTTGTGTTCTTAGGGTATATTCCTAGGAGTGGTATAGCTGGATCGTATGGGAGCTCGATTTCCAGTTTTTGGAGGAATCTCCATATTGCTTTCCATAAAGGTTGAACTAGACGGCATTCCCACCAGCAGTGGATAAGGGTTCCTTTCTCTCCACATCCCCGCCAGCACTGTTTGTTCTCATTCTTTGTGATGTGTGCCATTCTCTGTGGTGTGAGGTGGTATCTCATTGTTGTTTTGATTTGCATCTCCCTGATGATTAGTGATGTGGAGCATTTCTTCATGTGTCTTTTGGCCATTTGTATTTCTTCTTTGTCAAAGTGTCTGTTCATTTCTTCTCCCCATTTTTTGATGGGGTTAGATGATTTTTTCTTGTAAATTTCTGTCAGTGCCTTGTATATTTTAGAGATTAGCCCCTTATCTGATGGGTATTGAGTGAATAGTTTCTCCCACTCAGTGGGTGGCTCTTGTATCCTGGGCACTATTTCCTTTGAGGTGCAGAAGCTTCTCAGCTTAATATATTCCCATCTGTTAATCTCTGTTTTCACTTGCTTGGAGAGTGCAGTTTCCTCCTTGAAGATGCCTGTAGTCTCAATGTCCTGGAGAGTTTTGCCTATGTGTTGTTCTATATATCTTATGGTTTGGGGTCTGATATCGAGGTCTTTAATCCATTTGGATTTTACCTTCGTACATGATGTTAGCTGGGGGTCTAAGTTTAATTTTTTGCAAGTGGCTAGCCAGTTGTGCCAACACCACTTGTTGAAGAGGCTTTCCTTGCTCGATTTAGGATTTCCTGCTCCTTTATCAAAAATTAGGTGATTGTATGTCTGGGGAACATTTTCTGAGTATTCAAGCCTATTCCACTGATCTGAGGGTCTGTCCTTATTCCAATACCATGCTGTTTTGATAACTATTGCTTTGTAGTAAAGTTTAAAGTTGGGGAAAGTAATTCCTCCCATATTCTTTTTCCCAATGACTGCTTTAGCTATTCTAGGGTGTTTATTGTTCCAAACAAATTTCAAAAGTGCCTGATCCACTTCTTTGAAGAATGTCATGGGTATCTTTAGAGGGATAGTGTTGAATCTGTATAATGCCTTGGGGAGTATTGCCATTTTGATGATGTTAATCCTGCCAATCCATGAACAGGGTATGTGTTTCCATTTCTGCATGTCCTCTCTTATTTCTTGGAGCAGAGTTTTATAGTTTTCTTTGTATAGGTCCTTCACATTTTTAGTCAAGTTGATTCCAAGATATTTGAGTTTGTGTGGCACTATTGTGAATGGGGTTGTTTTCTTAATGTCCATTTCTTCCTTATTACTATTGGTGTATAGAAAGGCCATTGATTTTTGTGTGTTAATTTTGTATCCTGCCACCTTGCTATATGAGTCTATTGTTTCTAGAAGCTTTTTGGTAGAGTCTTTAGGGTTTTCTAAGTAGAGTATCATGTCATCTGCAAACAGTGAGAGCTTGACTTCTTCCTTTTCTATCTGGATTCCCTTGATATCTTTTTCTTGCCTAATCGCTATAGCAAGTACTTCCAGTGCTATGTTGAATAGGAGTGGTGAGAGAGGACAGCCTTGTCTTGTGCCAGAATTTAGAGGGAAGGCTTTTAGTTTTTCTCCATTGAGGATAATATTTGCCACTGCCTTGTGGTAGATGGCCTTAACTACATTGAGAAAGGTTCCCTCCATTCCCATCTTGCTGAGAGTCTTGATCAAGAATGGGTGTTGGACCTTATCAAATGCTTTCTCTGCATCTATTGATATGATCATGTGGTTTTTATTTTTCTTGTTATTGATGTTGTGTATTATGTTGATAGACTTACGGATGTTAAACCATCCTTGCATTCCTGGGATGAAACCTACTTGATCGTAGTGGATGATATTCTTAATGAGGTATTGAATCCTATTTGCCAGGATTTTGTTGAGGATCTTTGCATCTGCATTCATCAGCGATATTGGTCTGTAATTTTCTTCTTCGTAGCATCTCTGTCTGCTTTAGGTATCAGGGTGATGTTGGCTTCATAAAAGCTATTTAGGAGTGTTTCCACTTGTTCAATTTCATGAAAGAGTCTTGCCAGGATTGGTAGTAGTTCCTCTTGGAATGTTTGATAGAATTCATTAGTGAATCCATCTGGGCCTGGGCTTTTGTTTTTGGGCAGACTTTTGATTACCATTTTTATTTCATCAATGGTGATGGGGGTGTTTAGATATGCTACATCCTCTTCCTTCAACCGTGGAAGATTATAAGAGTCCAAGAGTTTATCCATTTCTTCCAGGTTCTCATTTTTAGTGGCGTAGAGTTTTTCAAAGTAGTTTCTGATTACCCTTTGAATTTCTGTCATATCGGTAGTGATCTCTCCTTTTTCATTCCTAATACGAGTTATCAAGTTTCTCTCTCTCTCTTTCTTTCTTAGGTTTGCCAGTGGTCTATCAATCTTGTTTATTTTTTCAAAGAACCAACTTCTGCTTTCGTTGATCTTTCGGACTGTTTTTTGGGTTTTCACTTCGATGATTTCTGCTCGCAGCTTTGTTATTTCCTTCTGTCTTCCTATTTTTGGGTTCTTTTGTTGAGTACTTTCTAGTTCTATTAGCTGTGTCATTAAGCTACTCAGGTAAGCTCCTTCTTTCTTCCTGATGTGTGCTTGCAAAGCTATAAATTTTCCTCTCAGTACTGCTTTTGCTGTGTCCCATAAGTTCTGATAGTTTGTGTCTTTATTGTCATTTGTTTCCAGGAACCTTTTGATTTCCTCCTTGATTTCATCTCGGACCCACTGGTTATTGAGTATGAGGTTGTTTAACTTCCAGGTGTTAAAGTTTTTCTTCTGAGTCTCTTTGGAATTCACAAATAATTTCAGAGCCTTGTGGTCAGTGAAGGTAGTCTGCAAAATTTCTATCCTCTTGATCTTATGGAGGTATGTTTTATGTGCCAGCATGTAGTCTATCCTGGAGAATGTCCCATGTACATTGGAGAAGAATGTGTATCCAGGTTTCTGGGGATGGAGTGTCCTATATATATCCACTAGGCCTCTTTCTTCCATTTCTCTCCTCAGGTCTAGTATATTCTTGTTGGGTTTCAGTCTGGTTGATCTATCCAGTGTTGACAAAGCAGTGTTGAGGTCCCCCACAATTATTGTGTTGTTATTGATATTGTTTTTCAGATTTGTCAACAGTTGTTTTAAATACTTTGCTGGCCCCTCATTTGGTGCATATATGTTTAGGAGAGTTATTTCTTCCTGCTCTACATACCCCTTGATTAATATAAAATGTCCATCTTTGTCCCTTACAACCTTCCTGAGTATAAAGTTTGCATTATCTGATATTAGTATGGCCACTCCAGCTTTTTTATGGGTGTTGTTTGCTTGGAAAATTTTTCTCCAGCCTTTTATTTTGAGTCTATGTTTGTTCTGACTATTCAGGTGCGTTTCTTGTAGGCAGCAGAAGGTTGGATTGAGTTTTTTGATCCATTTAGCCACTCTGTGTCTCTTGACTGGTGCATTTAGTCCATTGACGTTGAGAGAAAGAATTGTCCTGGGATTTAATGCCATCTTTATATCGAAATTTGGTGTGTTTTTTGGTTAGTCTTGTTTTAAATTAGGTCTTTCAGTATTTCTCTTAAGACTGGTTTTGAGTCTATAAAGTTTTTGAGCTGTTTTTTGTCTGTGAAACCATGTATTCTTCCGTCAAACCGGAAAGTGAGTTTTGCTGGGTAGAGTATTCTAGGTGAAGCATTCATTTCATTCAGTCCTGTCACAATATCCCACCACTGCTTTCTGGCATTGAGTGTTTCTGGTGACAGGTCTGCTGTAAATCTCAAGGATGCTTGCTTGAATGTAATTTCCCCTTTTGATCTTGCTGTTTTCAGAATTCTGTCTCTATCTGTGGGATTTGTCATTATGACTAGGATGTGTCTTGGGGTGGTTTTTCTGGGGTCTCTTTTGGTTGGTACTCTTCGAGCATGCAGGATTTGATCACATATATTCTTTAGCTCTGGAAGTTTCTCTTTAATGATGTTCTTGACCGTTGATTCTTCCTGGAAATTTTCTTCCTGGGTCTCTGGGACTCCAATGATTCTTAAGTTGTTTCTGTTGATCTTATCATAGACTTCTATTTTCATCTGTTCCCATTCTTTGACTAATTTTTCCATTGTCTGTTCATTTGCTTTAAGTTTTTTTTCCAATTTCTCCTGCTGTATGGAATTGTTATGTATCTCATCTTCCACAGCACCAAGTCTATTCTCAGCTTCTTATACCCTGTCCCAGAGCTTATACATTTTGTCATTCACTTCGTTTACTGATTTTTTCAGGCCTGTTATTTGACATGTTATTTCAGTTTGGAGTTTTGTGATTTCTGTCTTCATATTTTCTTGATTATTATTAGTGTTCTGTTCCACTCTATCCATGGTTTTTTGGAGGTCTTTGAGCATCTTCTATATTGCTACTCTAAAGTCCTTATCTGAGAGGTTGATTAGTTGGTTGGTCATTAACTGGTCATCAGAATTGTCATCTTCATTCTCTATGTCTGATGCTGGCCTGCGTTGTTTCCCCATTGTCACACTTGTATTGTGGGTTTTTCTACGTGTTGTGGTGGTATTCATTGGTTATATGATGCAGGCAGCACACTTCTCTGGCTCCGCCATTTCTGGATGGGCCTGCTTGCCTCCAAGGTAGGGGAGTCCTCCGTGGATGAAGCCTCACACAGGATCAAATCTTAGGCCCGAGCACGCAGCAGAGAAGACAGTCTGGAGAGAAGTTCTTGCTTCTGTGATCCAACACAGTTCTTAGTGTGTTTTTTTTTTCTTCTTGTGATGGTGTTATTTTTTTAGAAAGAGCGCAGTGCTGTATAGCGAAGTGGAGCTAAGTGCCTTCTGGAGCCTCTTTTCAGCCCACTCTCAAGAGGTTCACGCAACAGGATTGTAGAGAGACACAGACAGGCACCACTCACAGTTTTTCACAGTCGGGCCCCACTGGACAGGCGTAGTTTTCACTTGCTTGCTTGGCAGCTTCAGAATGCTGTATTTTTGGGGTCGCTTCCCAGGACTCTGAGGAGAGTTGCTGGATAGCTTCAGTTTTTGGGGGGTTTGCTTCCCAGGGCTCTGAGGTGAGCTTCCAGAGTTCAGGAAAGACAGAGAAGAGTAGGACAGGGCTTTCTTCAGGTCCTCAGTTTCCTCAGAAGGAACACAGCCTGGTGCAGACTCTGCAGGTAGAGCAATCAGCACTCTGCCTGGCAACCCCCACATCCAGCCATTTCTTTCTCACTCACCGGCTCACTGGGTAGCTTCCGAATGTAGTTTCTTTGGGGTTCACTTCCCAGGGCTGAGGAGAGCTTCCAGAGTTCAGGAAAGACAGAAAAGAGTAGGACAGGGCTCCCTTCAGGTCCTCAGTTTCCTCAGAAGAAGCACAGCCGGGTGGAGACTCTGCAGGTAGAGCAATCAGCACTCTGCCTGGAAACCCCCATATCCAGCCATTTCTTACTCACTCACTGGCCTATAGTATGTATTTCTATCAGTAGTTGGTTGAATCCAAAGATGCAGAACTAAAGAGATAGCAGGCCAATACAATTTTAGTATATTCAGAGTTGTATAACAATTGACATATCAGTTATTAAAAAAAAACTTCATTGCAACTTACAGTTTTTCACTATCACTTTCCCTCCCACCAGCTAAAATCACACTCCTAAAATCACAGTTCTAGGAAATCAACAGTCTCCTTTCTCTCTCTATAGAATTTACCTATTCTAATTACATATAAATAGAATCTCATGAAAGGTGTTTTGTTGACTTAATTACTCTTAAGATACTATTTTTAAACTTCTTTTACATAATAGCATGACACTAATCAATTATTAACTGACTTTTAATATAATAATTAATTTTAAGTGGTAGGTATCTCATTTTTTAGGATCTGTTAAATTTTTTAATTACATAGTAATTGTAAGTTGTTGCACATTAATTTTATAAGTGAAGGAAGAATTCTATCATATGATAAAGTTTTTAGCTAATAAATTTATTCTAAATAAAGGGCGCTAAATGAAATAGCTATTCACCATTATTATTATTATCACCATGGTTTACAGTACTACTAATGATAGTTTCATGAATGTAATCATGCATATGTATAACCCTCATACCTTCCACCAGTGCTTCCCTCTACCAATGTCTCAGGGTCCCTGAAACACTCACTCAGCCCTTACCCAATCAATCTCTTGCTGCCATGGTAAATAGTTTTGTAGACCATTTCTCCAGTTTTGTTGCCTTTGGCCTTTGTTAACTGAAGCACTGTTCACAATAGCCAAAAATTAGAAACAGCTCAGGTGTTCAAGAACAGATGAGTGGATACAGAAACTAAGGGATATATACACAATGAAATACTACTTAATTATAAGGTTTTACTTTTATAAACTTTTATAAAGTTAAAAATATCAAGTATCTTTTTCTATGATCATTTGTATATTTTCTTCAGTGAAATGACTATTCATATCCTGTGTTTATTTTTTTTTTTTTTTGATTTTTGGGTCACACCTGGTGACGCTCAGAGGTCACTCCTGGCTGTGCACTCAGAAATCTCTCCTGGCTTGCGGGACCATATGGGATGCCGGGGGATTGAACAGCAGGTCTGTCCTAGGTCAGCAGCTACATGCAAGGCAAACGCACTAGGACTGTGCCAAGGCTCTGGCCCCCCTGTGTTCATTTTCTAACAATGTTATATAACTTAAATGTTTGATTTGTTGGAATCATATTTATGATCAAGAGGCAATCCATTATTTAAATTATTTTAAAGATAATCTATCTACTCTGAGGATTGTATTTTTACTTTTTTGAAAAAGTGCTTTGATTCAACACCAAAGTTTTTCATTATGATAAAGTTCAATTTTTTGTTTCTCATACTTTTGGCAATGTATCTAAGAAACTATTTTCAATCTTAGACTATGAAAGTTTATGATTATTTATTTTCCTAAGAGTTTCAGCACTTGAGTATTTCTTTAATACATATCATGTTCATTTATATGTATAATATGAAGTTATTCATCTTTGTTCTTTTCAAATAAGCATCTAGTTGTTCTAGCACCATTTGTTGAAAGGACTTGTCTTTACTCACTGAGTGGTTTTGGCGCTCTTGTTGACTGTAAACATGTAAATTAATTTCTCAGCTCTTTATTCTATTATTTAGGCATATATAAATATGTATACATATATATCCATCTGCCAGTACTATACTCTTTTGACAACTGTTGCTTAAGAAAAACTTTAATTTAAAAAATGTGAAGTCCTCAGACTTTGAATTTTTCAGATTTTTGGGGTTCTTCCAGTTTTTATATGTATTTTGGGATCAAGATGTCAGGTTCTACACAGAAACCAGCTGAATTTCTGATAAATTATTAAGAGTTATAGTTATATTGATTATCTTAAATATATATCTATTTAGAAAGTATTGACATCTTAAGAAATTTTAGTTTTCTAATCTGTGAGCATCTGATGATGCCTTTCTTCTTATTTCAAAATATTTTATAGCTTTCACAGTATTGATTTGCACTTATTTTGTTGATTTTTTTATTTTTCTGCCATTATGAATTGAGGTTTTTTTGTAATGCCATTTTTGAATTGTTCATTGCAAGTGTCTAAAATATATATTATGCAATTGGTATGCTTTGTGGATTTTATATAGTTAATTTGTGTGCTACAACTATCTACTGTTATTTCTCACATTTTAAGCATCTCCTTTTGCATATTCTATATACATGATTACTCTTCTTAAATAAAGATCTCTTGTTTTAGAAGAGGAGAAGTGCCCACTCAGTATGCCAGTGTGCAAGGCGAGCACTTTACCTATGTGCTATATCTTCAGGACACATTTTGTTTTCTTCTTCTTCTTCTTCTTCTTCTTCTTCTTCTTCTTCTTCTTCTTCTTCTTCTTCTTCTTCTTCTTCTTCTTCTTCTTCTTCTTCTTCATCTTCTTCTTCCTTCTTCTTCCTTCTTCTTCATCTTCTTCTCCTCCTCCTTCTTCGTTTTCTTCCTTCTTCATCGTCTTCTTCTTCCTTCTTCCTTATTCTTCTCCTCCTCCTTCTCCTCCTCTTCCTCCTCCTCTTCCTCTTCTTTTCTTCTTCTTCATCTTCTTCCTTCTTTTTCTTCTTTGTTGTCTTCTTCTTTCTTCTTCCTTCTTCTCCTCCTCCTCTTCTTTCTCCTATTTCTCCTCCACTTCCTCCTCCTCTTCCTCTTCTTTTCTTCTTCTTTTCTTCTTCTCTTCTTTTCTTCTTCTTCTTTTCTTCTTCTTCTTCTTCTTCTTCTTCTCCTCCTCCTCTCCTCCTCCTCCTCCTCCTCCTCCTCTTCTTCTTCTTCTTCTTCTTCTTCTTCTTCTTCTTCTTCTTCTTCTTCTTCTTCTTCTTCTTCTTCTTCTTCTTTTTCTTCCTCTTCTTCTTCTTTGCACACCTAGTGATACTCAGGGGTTTCTCCTGGTATGAGCTCAGGAATCGCTCCTGGCTTGGGGAACCATAAGGGATGCCAGGATTGCCCTACCACTGTGCTATTGCTCCAGCCCCACATTTTACTTCTTATACATAACAAAATATTTAGCCTAAGTTGAAAGAATTGAATATAGTTGATCTGTAGGAATATAGTTCATCCAGATAAAAGAACTAATTATCAGGCCAGAGAGATAGCATGGAGGTAAGGCATTTGCCTTTCATGAAGATGGACGGTGGTTCGAATCCCAGCCTCCCATATGGTACCCTGAGCCTGCCAAGAGCAATTTCTGAGAGTAGAGCCAGGAGTAAGCCCTGAGTGCTTCTGGGTGTGTCCCAAAAACCATCCCCCCCCCCCAAAAAACTAATTATCTAGAAGATCTTTCTGCCAATATCATCTCTTTTTTTTTTTTTTTTTTTTTGGTTTTTGGCCACACCCAGTGACGCTCAGGGCTTACTCGTGGCTATGCGCTCAGAAATTGCTCCTGGCTTGGGGGACCATATAGGAAGCTGGGGATCAAACCTCGGTCCATCCAAGGTCAGCTTGTGCAAGGCAAATGCCTTACCGCTTGCACCACCACCCCAGTCCCTCAATAGCATCTTTTAAATTGTATCTCTAAAAAAAATCCCTTTTCTCTTCTGTTTTATATTCTTTGATATAAATTTCTGTGCAATTGGTTCCTTTAAACAATTTACTTTTCCACATTAAAACTCTTACCTTACTACAAAAATGAAGCCAATGAGTCAGAGAAATAGATCAAATGGCTGAACTGTTGCTTTGTGTGTGGGAATTTCAAGAACCTAACTTTAATTACAGGCACCACATGTTCCCCTGAGCACCACCGTGAGTGACATCTGATCATTAGGTTGGTAGTAACCTCTGAGATACCATTTTTTGTTGTTTTGTTTTGTTTTTATGTTTTTTGGGGGGTTGGGCCCCACTCTGTGATGCTCAAGGGATACTCCTGGCTATGTGTTCAGAAGACGCTCCTGGCTTGGGGGACCATATGGGACGTTAGAGGATCAAACCACGGTCTGTCCTAGGCCACGGCTCCAGCCAGTGAGATGCCATTGGGGGGTCCACACCTGGCAGCGTTCAGGGGTTACTCCTGGCTCTATGCTCAGAAATTGCTCCTGGCAGGCTTGGGGGACCATATGGGATGCTGGAATTCGAACCACCATCCTTCTGCATGCAAGGCAAATGCCCCATCTCCATGCTATCTCTCTAGCCCAATATATTATTTTTTAATAAAGATTATATTACCTACAAGGTTGTCCATACTCTTTAGTTTAATAAAAATTTAAATTTTCATATAGAATGTTTTTACACAGCAATCAAACGGAGAATGACAATATTCTATCACAGTAGCAGTACATTTGTAGTTATATAAATTAGGCAATAAGTTCGTAATTCTATAAATTAGATACTATGGTCAACTTAAATTTCTTTATTTAACTTTCATATCACAAAATGTAGGTACTTGACATATGGGGCTACACATCTCCCTCTTCATAGAAAACTCCTGCAATCACTTTGCACACGTTGAAATTTTAAACGAACAGCACTTGGCACAAAGCTGATAAAAAGTTAGTAAAGAATTATGAAACTGATTCTGGAAACATTTTGAGACTTTCAACACGTTTCTCTGTCTCTGTCCCAAATCTATCTATCATCCACATATGGCTGTCTTCATTAGAATTATGTTTCTGAGACACTCATTAAGAAGCTCAGCTGGTGGGATCCTGTGTTAACCAGAGAGGTGAATGAGTTCAGCAGCAACCTATTGCCCCCAGAACCATGGAATATTTTAAAGAGAGAACCCATGAAGTTTTCTGGGAAAATATTGTCTCTTTTAAGGAACTGATTTTAACCACAGCAAGGTTAAAAATCTCTCATCGGAAAAAAAATCAATCTGTGCTACAATTTCAGTTCTGTTTTAAGTTACTTTATATATAGTACTTATTTAAAGGAAAGATGTATAATTCAGGAAAAATTTAAGCAATTCATTTTCTAGTCTGGTTGGTTGCATTTTATGTTTTTAATAATTATACACTCACATCTTCAATACTAAGCCTTAACTGTTATAAAAACAGTTACTGAATGGATATTAAAATTTGGCAAGGTTGATAGACTAAAGTTATCATTAGTTCATAATAAAAGAAAACCACAAGAATTCTTACTTACAAGTGACTTATCCGAACATGCCCCCATAAAATGTACTTAAATACTGTTAATTTCTATCTTAGTGAAACATTGGAGCATCCATATTTATGAGAGGTAAGAAAAATCTATCCAGAATTTATTCCAGAATGTTAACTATTACCAAGAATTATCTGAATTTTAACCTTGGATCTATCTTTTAGTGATTGTGTCATATTAGCTAGTATACAAAATATTGTATATAATCAGAAGTAACTGAAGTACTTAAATTAAGAGGTGTTTTAAAGAATTAAATGAGAAGACCCACATAAAAAAAATTTCACATAGTAGTTGGTATATATTGTATTCTTATACATATTTTTTATTTTATTCCTATTTAGTTTACTTACCTAGAAAACAATATAATTCAAGTGTCCATATATTTTAACTATTTAGAGCCAATAAAATCTTTTTTATTAATAACACATATGTTGATTATACACATTGTTATTTTATTAATGGGAAACTTATTTATATGACACCTATGTCATATATTTATACATAAATATATAAGATATATTTATTTATACTACATATGAAACATATAATTTTAATATAAATTTGATAATTACATTTTAAAAAGTGAGTGAAGTTTATATGAAAAGTATATAGATTTTCAATATAAGTAAACTATATATTAAGTTGTATATGCATAATATCAATAGTTTCTTTGACACTGTGACTTTAAATAATGATAAAGAAAGTAGAGACTCAACTATGATCATTAGGATGAATTTTTTCTCATCATCTTTTTTCTTATCATCAAGAAATGATATTGGACCAAAGTAATTGAGAACCTACTGAGTGTGTGTCTGTGAGTACAATCTTATAACTTTCCATGGTATCATTCAAGAAACCAATAATTCCTGGATGTAGAAATTATAAATCTATATTAATTCAACTACTGCTATTATGTCTAGGATATATTTTTCTCACACGTACATGGCACATACTAGATGAGATATGACAAGCCCATTTTATTTATGCATCACCTAATGCATGGTTTCTAAGAAATAGTATAAGTTCAAAAAGTAGTCATAGATCCCCTTTTTATTCTTTTAACTTGATTTTGATAGCTTCTAGATGGATTCCTCCCAGCTCTTTTTTTTTTTTTTTTTTTTTTTTTTGTGGTTTTTGGGTCACACCCGGCAGTGCTCAGGGGCCACTCCTGGCTCCATGCTCAGAAATTGCTCCCGGCAGGCACGGGGGACCATATGGGACGCCGGGATTCGAACCGATGACCTTCTGCATGAAAGGCAAACGCCTTACCTCCATGCTATCTCTCCGGCCCCAACCAGCTCTTTTTTTCTAACAGAACCACAGAATCTTGAATCATCTTAATTCATAAATTAAGCAGGGGGAGAAAGTGGATGGTACCGGGAGCAAACAGTTACATGAAAATTAAATGGAAATAAATAATGGTCAATCCTAAATACCAAACCCAAAGTCAATGACAACAGAATCAAGATCTACAACAAGTTATATACAAAGGGGACTGATTACACTAGCACTCCAGGGGACAAGGGAGGGAAGTATGGGATGCATGCTAGGAAGAGAGGTGAAGGGAGGTCAACACTGGTAGTAGGAAATTTCCCTAATTCACTGTCACCATGTACCTTAAATATAACTGTAAAGGACTTGTAATTCACATAGGTCTCAATAAAATTTATTTGTAAATAAAAAAGCAGTCATAGAACAATATTTATATCGTTATATAGTTATTTGCTATCATATAGAACAAGAAACAGGACAGATAGTACAGCAGATAGGGGACTTGCTTTCACACAATAGACATTGGCTCAATCCATGGCACCTATTAAGGTCCCAGAGCCCTACCAGGAGTCATTACTGAAGCATAGGGAAAAGAAAAGATATAAAAGAAAAGAAAGGAAGATGGAAAGAAGAAGGTAAGGAAGGAAGAAGAAAAGAAAGAAAGAGAAGGAAGGAAGAAAAATGGAAAGAGAAAGAAAGAAAATAGAAAGAAAAAAGAGAAAGAAAAGAAAGAAAAAGAAATAAAGAAATGAAAGAAATGAAAGAAAGAAAGAAAGAAAGAGAGAGAGAGAGAGAAAGAAAGAAAGAAAGAAAGAAAGAAAGAAAGAAAGAAAGAAAGAAAGAAAGAAAGAAAGAAAGAAAGAAAGAAAGAAAGAAAGAAAGAAAGAAAGAAAGAAAGAAAGAAAGAAAGAAAGAAAGAAAGAAAGAAAGAAAGAAAGAAAGAAAGAAAGAAAGAAAGAAAAAGAAAGAGAAGAAAGAGATGTTTTTCCATGCACCCCAACAAGCAACTCCTGAGTATACAACTGGTTATAACCCCCAAACCAGAAACCAACAAGGATAATAACAAAACATACTTTGAGACCCTATCTGACACAGTGATTCATATTTAAATTCATTATGTTTTTTAGTGATTTCAACTACGTGAAATCACTTAAAAATATTCTTCACAAGCTATATAGTCAATTGTGTAGAGAAACTTTTTTAATCCCAGGGATAGCTTGTTTTTATGCTAGATATTATGTATCTGTAATTCAATGGGGCTTTCTTTTTTGCTAGTCTAGTCTTTCCTAACACAGCCTTTCTTGGAAGTTAGTTCACATACTACCTCAAAGATCTATTTTGGGTTAAAGAAAAATAAAACTTTTGTAGTGACAGTGTAGCAGGTAGGGTATTTATCTTGCACACAGCCAACTTGGTTTGATCACTGGCATCACATCTCATATGGTCCCCTGAGCACCACCAGGTGTCTAAGTTTAGAGCCAAAAATAAATCCTGAATATCACTGGGTGTGCTAAAAATTTGTTTTAAATATTTTATTATACCATTTTGTGTACCATATTTGTATCAATATACATATGTATATATGTATCTATGTATACATATATGTAGCAAAGTTTATTAGAAATGCATGTATAAAAATTAGAATTTGTTCATCTGTGGCTCAACAAAAATTAAAGTTTATATGGCATTTCTGATTTAATAATATTTGAAAATATGTGAACTATAGAAAAAGGGGAGGGAGAGGGAGAAAATGGAAAGAGATTTTTATAGCTCAGAAAAGGAGTATTTGTAACACTAAAATATAAGAAGGTAGAGTAGAAGAGCAATAAAGATAAAGAACATGAAGAACATGTCTGTCTCCTTCATAAATAGTCAGTGTAGACTGTGATCCTGTATGGATTCCAAATCCAGCAACTCAAACCAACAATGATGAATGGACCATAATAATTATGTGATATGATTCACATGGTACCTCTCAAAATCACATGCTATCTAGAGCATCATTTATGAGAATAAAGGAATGTGCTGTAGCCAAGCCCTTCTGTTTCACCTTATCAGGGAATTATAATAAAAAAAAATCATTAAGTCAAGTGTAAGCACATCTGACAGCAGTCTAAAAAATTCAGCTAGTGAAGCCTTTTTTACTTCCCATAGTCAATTTTTGTTCTTTTATGAAAACTTGATTTTTTATGAAATGTTGATATTTATAGGTAATATAACAGATTTTACTAATGTTTTTTGTCATTTTGCAGTTGGGGGAGGTAAAGTAGCAATCTCAATTCACAGCCTGAACACAATAATTAATTTTTCTAGTTACAGCATCAATCTTATCTTTCAAAATATGAAAGGTTGACTTAAATGAAAAGGCAAGGTCTGGAGTGATAGGACATCATATTTGCCTTGCATGCTGCTGACCTGGTATTGATCTCTGGTGTGGGGTTCTAGTTAGTCTTTGTATAAAAAATAAAAATTTTTTTTAAATATAGAAGAGTGCAGTTTGACCAGGGGTTGTTGAGCAGCTTTTTGAATCTTACTGAATCAGCAAAGCTTTATCTTGCTGCTTTCCCTGCCACTTTTATTCACCAGAATTTAACATAGATTACCTGAGGGTCACAGCTGATATAATTCAGGATAGTTATGCTAATTAACCTGAAAAGGTGAAAGAAAAAAGTAAAAAGTTCATTTTTAGTATTACAACATTGAGCACCCCATGTGGTCTCTTGAGCCCACCAGGAGTGAGCCCTGAGTCAGGAGAAAGTTCTGAACACACTTATGACTTAAAAAATTGAAAAAAGAAAAAGGCAAAGAAATAAGAAAAACTCAAATGTTAAAATCTGTGCTGCATGGTATTTCCTTTAATATTCAAATGTACAAATGACCAGTTTGCATGAAACAAGAAACCACGAGTATAAGCTTTATCTTAAAGCTTTAAGAACACTTAGTGGGTAGCACCACTAGGAAGCAAATATGGAACAATGAAGGTACTTAATCCAAATGTGCTGTCTGTTCTTGGCAAAGCAGATGCTCCATATGCAAGTTTTTCTCACAGAGACTCAAGTTTTTTTCTAATATACTTTACTACTTTCCTTTCACACAGTAAGATTGGAAAAAGTTCTGTGACTTTGGTTTAAAGATATACAGCTTGTTTTAAAAGGAAACATCCCTTTCTCTCAGTATTTTAATTTATTTTGAAGTTATTTTAAATTATTTCTCTCAGTATTTTAAATTATGCCCTATCTTAAACTTTAAAACGTTTCAACTTTACAGCTGTAAATGATTCTCTGCCTAGGTCACACTCCAGGGTCTTCTGAGGAGTTTTCAATATGGAAGCAAAGCTGCAGAACTAGTTCAGGGATTACAATGCATACCTTGTATGTGATCAAATCCAGCTCATATCCTAAAACCATATGGTCTCCTGGGGAGCGCCTGAACACCTCAAGGCCTGAGCAATCATACATATTCAATCACATATATTGCACTGAACCACCAGATTGGTGAGCCAAGAATCACTGGGATACATGGGTAAGGGAGTGTCACTGGGCCTCCTGTCCACCAATAGGGAAAATCCTCTAAAAATGGAAGTTTAGGTTTCCACTTCAGAAAAGAGGAATTAAAATAGAGCCTAGAACATAGGAGACCCGAGTAGGGCTTGATTTTTAGTCTTGATTAGTTTTGGGTAATTTAGGTGGTAATTTGTTTTAATATCCCTAGTCATTCTCATATACAGCTAGGGTTGCGATTCTCCTGGAAGTTTTTCCTGTCCTATTATTAAATTCTCCTTATAAATTATTCTACAAAGAAAAGCAGATCAGGGTTACTGCTAATATATTAATTCAAACCTTCTTTTACCATTTTTATTTTCATGTATTAAAAAAGACACACTAAAATATGTTCTCAAGCTTTCTTGCTTCTCAGAACCCCTCAACAGTCTATCTGAAACAGATTTTTGAATTACCACCCCTTCCCTCACATGAATTTCTTACTTGATATGTCTGGCCTGAGGCCAGAAAATTTACATTTCTTGGGTAAATTCCTCCTACCAGTGTAGGGAGGACACCTTGATCACTGTTCTAGCAGTGGATAAAAGCCCACCAGATAACTTCCAATATAATATTTTTTTTCATAATTATCAAGATTACCAATAACTAGTCTGTTTTATGTAAGTACCTAATCTCTAACAAATAATATTTGCCTTTCCTGAGGAAGCTTCTAACATATTAGACCAGCTAAACTCATTTTTTTTAAATTTTTGGGTCACAGCCAGCAATGCTCCAGGGCTTACTCCTGGCTCTGGGCTCAGAAATCGTTCCTGACAGCTCGGGGGGACCATATGGGATGCCAGGAATTGAACCACCCGGCCGCATGCAAGGCAAAGGCCCTACCACAATACTATTGCTCAGCTGCCCCACTAAATTCGTTTTCTTAAAAATACCAAATATAGGGGCCTGAAAGATAACACAGCGGTAGGGCATTTGCCTTGCACGAGACCAATCCAGGAGGGACTTTTGGTTTGATTCCTGGCATCGCATATGGTCCCCAAGCCTGCCAGGAGCGATTTCTGAGTGCAGAGCCAGGAGTAAGCCCTGAGCGCTGCCAGGTGTGACCCCAAAATAAAACAAAATATGAGCTCCCATGTACTCCTTGGACCCATGCACATGTACTTCCAAATACATGTTGCCTGCCCACGTCTCCTCTCTTGAGATGTTACTTTCCTGCTTTAACTCTGGGACATGTTAACTCAGGACTCTCTTCAACTTTGAAGAAACTCCTATACTCTCTTGAGAGCATAATTCTTTCTTTCTTGTCCCTCCCCTCTCAAAATTTCCAAATAAAATCTGTTTTTACTTCAAAAAATGCCACACATACACTTAAACAGAGAAAATTAATGAAGCCATATTTTCTAATAAACTCAGCACAACGAGTTTCACTCCAATACCTCCTATTTGTGTCATTTAAATATAAGAGGGCATTTGAGAATCACATTTTGCTTCTTTACACTACAAATAACTGGAAAAAAAAATCAGTGAAAACTGACATGTTTAAAGTCTGCAGCACTAGAGCTAAAAATAGTACAGCAGATAAAATACTTACCTTACATGCAACTGGCCCAGGTTTGATCTCCATAACCACATATGGGCTCACACAGGACCGCGTATGTTCTCACCCAGTACTACCAGTACTACGTATGGTCTCCTGAGCAGAGTCAGGAGGAAGTCACAAACACAGCTAATGAGGTACAAAAATGAGTAATAAAGATTAAGATGGGGGGATATGAGGAGAAACATAAATTAGGAAAATTGGGGATTATTAAAAAGTCAGAATAAGGGGCCAAAGAAACAGCGAATAAAGTGTTTACTTTGCATGCGGCCAACCCATGTTGGACTGATTCACACTGAGGAGTGTGATTTCTGACTGCAAAGCTAAGGGATACCCCTGAGCACCATAAGATCCCAGTGTGGCCACAAACAAAAACAAAAAGTCAGAATAAAAGGAACCCAAAATTTATGTAAAGTCTACAGGAAGAATATCATCTACGGGCAGAATATGGCTCATTTATAATTCACAAGTCTTTTAATTTACAATTCAGTCTGATTTTGCAAGTCCTCCAGGAGATTCTTAGACAAACTAACCATTGAGAACAATGAGAATTTTAGGTAGATTAATATTGCCCTAAGGCCTAGCTTCCTAAACTATGGGTCACTTTACTGAATGTGGGGTTCCTGAAAAACTCAGCAATAACTACCAGTTTCTACATGCTCGAAGATGAAAATTTAATTCAAAACCGAACACATTCTAAATCTGCAGCATTTCTAGCAGTGTTTACCTGTATGCCATTTCTCACAAGAAAAGGAATCAAAATGCTAAAAAAATTTTCCTAATCTAAGGAAAAATAGTACTTTGAAATTTTAACAGGTCTGATGTTCTTTTCCCTGAAAAAGAAATATTTATCAGTTATAGTTGAGGAGAAAATTCTCAGCATGAGGTGGGATTTAAGTGGGAAGAAAGGCAGTGCAGAAAGAAGAAATAAAATGATGGGTTGTTTCAGATATCATAGGTAGAACCTGCCAGACTGACTTCTAAGATCTTTCCTCAACTTAGAGATTCCATCATGTTAAATCCAAAAGGCCTGCCTCACAATTACATTTAAATAGGTAAGTAGGTATATAGATGAAATAGAGAAGAAGAAAAAAATGAAGATTATAGGGAGGGATGGGAATAAAGTAGGGAAGGGAAGCAAAGTGCTAAATCAGACAGATTCCAGTTTAATTCTGATAGTCACTTCCTAACTGGTGATCTCAGGCAAATTACTTAATCTAACTTGGGTTTTGTCCTTATCTATAAAAGGGGATAATCATACCTACCTCAGAGAATTGTTGTGAGGATTAAAAGAGATAATGACATGCTTGGCACCCAGTAGGAGCTCAATTGTCCAAAGGCTATTGGCAGATCAAGCTCTCCCTCTGGCAAAATGGAATCAGTCCTACCTTGTTTTTCTTTCTTTTCTTTCTTTTTTTTTTTTTTTTTTTAAGTAGAAGTTTTCCTGCTGAGGTTTTTGCTTTTTATTCTCTGCTGGGTCCTGTATAAATAGAGATGACGAGAGAAGAAGCATAGTTGTCTTTGTCTTTCTGGAGTAGGTGAACTACATATCAGTCTTGTTCTTCCATCCTGTTCCCAACCTTTCCCTCCAGTTATTGTGTGGGTGCGGGTGGGGTACTGCCAGAGGCATGTTTATGTATTTCTCCAACACCCAGCCAACTCAGCTAGGAGAATCAGTCTTAATTAGTCATTTACCTAGCATAACTCAGCAAATCTGTGTTTTCAGAAAAACTATTCTACATGAAACTAGTTTTCTCCATTTCCCATTTTACTTAACATTAAAAACTTGAAAGGAACTATTTTGTGTGGAGAAGGCAGGAAGCATAGAACTCTCTGTGTCTCTCTGTCTCTCTCTCTCCCCCCCCCCTCTCAATTTTAAAAGCAAATACTTAGGATCCATAGATGAATTCTGCATGCCAATTCCCTGTCAAGTATAGCAAGCACTCAGCCAGCTACTACATTAGGTTTTGGTTTAGAGCCACTCTAAATGATTTATTGTTTTTAAATTATTTACATGCCATTATTCCTTTCTTGTAAAATGCAAAAGTGCTGTCAGGAACAACACAACAGCAAGGTTATGAATGGTACTACAAGTAAATCAAGGTAATTAGGGACTTCAAGTTGCAAATACTGACAAGTTCTCCCAGCCACCACTTCACTGATGATAATAAAATTTGCATGATTTCCTGACATTATACTTACCACATATTTTCACTGCACTCTCATTGTAATTACATAGGGCATGATCTCACACTCATAGCAAGAAGAACTCTCACTGAACCCAGAATGAACATTACAGATGTTTAGAAATGAAGAGGATGGAATTAATGGGGGGGAGTTCCCTACATAGCTTTAGGGATCTGTGATGTATCAACTGAATTTGACAGCTAAGAAAGGAGGAAATAGACAGAACTCCTAAGTCACCTTAAGGTCCAAAGAAAATGACACTAAGGTCTCTCAAAGTCAGTGTTTTGAATTTGTGACATTGATTCCTGCAACAGTGTTTATTTGATGTTAAAAAAAATCGTTCTAATCACAGATATGAAAGTAAAGGTACACCTCATAGGTAAGACTATGGCAAGAAAAATGTTGTGTTATTCTTTCAACATCAGAATGAACATGTAAAAAAGGATTTGCGGGCCCGGAGAGATAGCACAGTAGAGTTTGCCTTGGAAGCAGCCGATCCAGACCAAAGGTGGTTGGTTCGAATCCCGGTGTCCCATATGGTCCCCGTGCCTGCCAGGAGCTATTTCTGAGCAGACAGCCAGGAGTAACCCCTGAGCATCAAACAAGTGTGGCCCAAAAACCAAAAACCAAAAAAAAAAAAAAAAAGGATTTGCTACACCAAAAGATTAATGATTACCTATAGAAGATAAGAGAGATAAAAAGAAGCTCGAATTCAAAATTTACATTATATCTAATTTCTCATTGGCAAGTATATGCTCAGTATTTGGTGCACCGCCCATTTACATTCCCACTTGATTTCATTCTCTCTCAGGTGGAGGTGGAGGAGAACAAATATATATTTGCTCTTCTTTCTAAAGCCAAGTAACCATCCTAGCCCTAAATCACATCTCAATTGGGGAGGGAAAGTTTTTCCTATTTTGTCATACCTGGTGATGCTCAGGCCTTAATAATGATGTGTGCTCAGGGGTCATTTCTGGTGAGACTTGGGGTCATATGGTATGCTGGGGATCAAACCTGGGTCAGTCCTGTGCAAAGCTAGATCTTTACCTGCTGTATGGCCCGAAACTTCTATAATATTAATTATTTTATTTTATTAAAACCATTTTGATCTACAAAGTCCTTCATAGTTGGGTTTCAAATATACAATAAATTAGGCCATTACCACCAAACTGTGTCCACCTCCCTCCCCAATGATCCCAGAGAGTATCCTATTTCACCACACTTTGCCCCCTGGCCTGCCAATATAACAAGCCCTTTAAGTTTAGATTGTTAAAATTTAAGTATCTTGATTTTTTTGTTGTTGACTTTGGCTTGAATATTTAGTTCTGTCCTTTTTCCCCACCAGTGCACATGAGACCAGTTAACCCCTGACCCCCACTCTTTCTTGTTTTCTTCCTTTAATTTTATAGAAAAATGAAGAAATATGAAGTAAAACCAAGTAATCTATGTCCCAATGTTCTATGAAAAGAAGAGGCGGCTCCATTTAAAGATAAAAAAGAAAAAAAATGGGGGGGGGTTGTATAGGTGCAGCAAAAGTTAAGAAAAATAGGAGCCAGAATGATGGCACAGTGGTAAGCCATTTGCTTTGCACACGGCTAACCCAGGACAGACCATGTGTGGTTCGATCCCTTGGCATTCAAGCCAGGAGCGATTTCTGAGTGCAGAGCCAGGAGTAACCCTGAGTGTCACCAGATGTTCCCCCCCCCCCCAAAAAGAAAAGTTGGGAAAATAGAAAGGAAAAACTTTGGCCTTAAAACAGGGAGACCCAACCCATAAAGCACCTGCCATAAGACCAACTACAGTCTCCGGGCATACTAAATTGTCTAATCCCAAAGTCTTTCTTCAAGTTTAAAGTAAAAGTTCTCTTTATCGTGCTGCTGCAGTCAAGCATCTGTATTTAGAGATCTTGGTTTTTGCACAGATCCTATGTTGAAGTCAGGGTGGCACAGATCATCTCTGTTTTCATCTCACCATTAGGTGGAAAGGCAGGAAACCTGCCTGAATGAAGGCAAATTGTTTCTGTTTCCCTGAAGGCAAGTTGTTGCTGTTTCCCTGAAAGCAAATTGTTTCTGTTTCAAGGAGTCATATGAATCCACTCTGGAGCAAATCAGTGCCAAGTCAGCATTAGGGTCTCCCCAGTGGAAGTTGGATTCCTGGTGCTTGTGCAGAAAACCATGCCAGTTTCAAAGGTGCAATCTAAGGTTCAGGAGTGAGCAGCCAATGTCTGATTGACTGAGTCTTGGTCAAGTCACTATGACAAATGTATGAAAGACAGCCCATAAATACAAAATTTATAAGTTCTATCTGCATTATTTTAGAACTTATTTCTATACATAAGATTTTCCCATTTTAATGTGCCTATACAAAAGGGAACAATACCACATGATTCTTAAGCTGAATATGAAGGTAAGAAAATAACAAGGTAAACAATCCCTGTAACCTGGTTCTAACATGAACTCAGAACCCAAGAGAAACTTATCTACTAGAATTTATTACTAAATAAATCTCAAAAGGGATAAGAGAAAACTACTTCAACATAAGGAAATACACAATAAAAATTATACCTCTTAAGGAAATGCATCTTAAAAAAATACGAAGGAAATAAAATATTCCCTTTGTGTCTTTTGAAATAGTCTGGGGGGGATTAAAATCTGGAGCACATTTTCAGCTTGTGACATGATCTTGTGGAGTCTGAAAAAATGGCTACCAGCAGTCACAGATCAGGAAATTATCCTCGATTTGGGGGGGTTTTCAAAATCCAAATTGGTAGTGAGCAAAAGCACAGCAAAGGGAAGTGGGAGAAAAGGAACTGCTAAAAGCAAATCATCATCAGCAGTGTTGGCATCTTCTTCCCTGAGGTAAGTTGAGCTGGGAAGCTGTTTTTTCCCTTGGGAGCTGGTTGACAGCTGGTTGGGGTGGGGGAAATATTCTAGTTCCTGGTGAATGAAGGTATATAGGTAAATAGGGAGAAATAAAAGATCAGGGGTGAGAGAGTGAAAAGATAAAAAAGGATTTTAAAGTGGTAAGCGGGGGGGTATGTATAACAGGAAGCAGAACTGTATTACAACATAGACAGGCATTATGTAAATTACAGACAGAAATTAGACTGACATAGAGGTGGTCAGCACATACACTCACACACACACACACATAGACAACGAAGATCATTCCATAGGTTGTAGTTGAAAAATTGACCCAAGTGTAGTGGGACTTATAAATGAATGTTTATAAATTATAAAGCTGGTAAGTGAGATTGAAAATTTTTCATTTTTAATTCCAATATATAGCAGACATATTTTTTATTTTAAATTTTTACTTTATTTTATTTTTTGGTTTTGGACCACATCTAGTGATGCTCAGGAGTTACTTGGGCTCTTCTCTTAAGAATTAATTTGTTATATTTAGAACATATGAGGTGCCTGGGATAGAGCCTGGTCTGTTTGTGAATGAAATGCCCTACCCTATAAACTATTCCTCCAGCCCCTATTGTACATTTTTAAAGATGAACATGCTATATAAGCCAAAACCTGAAAAAGAGAGAAAAACCTCAGCTTTGCCACATGAAACTTGGTAAGATATAAATCTTTCATTTCAGTTTTATCAATCTCAAAAAGAAAATATTTTGCATAAATGTTAATTGTGAGAATTTAATATATAAGGTGAAAGTCCTGCATGGTACCTAGCATATATAAAAAAAAATAGTTTTAAATTAGTCAGATGAGGGCCAGAGCACAGCAGGTAGGATGTTTGCCTTGCAATTGGCTCATTTGGGAATGATTCAGGTTAGATCTCAGTCATCGCATATTGACCCCTATGCCTGCCAGAAGTGATTTCTGAGTGTAAAGCCAGGAGTAACCCTTAAATATCACCAGGTGTGGCCAAAAATAAATAAATAAATAAATAAATAAAAGTCAGATGAGACAGAAATGTCCTATTATTGTTATAGACTTTTTAATAAGTCCACAATGAATGCAAAGCTTTACTATCAAAAGTTAGCAACTTGATTAAGAGAAAACTATGGTAGAATATGAAAAGGAGCCTTATTTTCTTGAATTAGTAGCAGTCAGGCTTAAATTTTTTCTTAGAAATTAATCAGTTCCCCCTATTCTTCAAAAGCCAATAGGGGTGTTGGAATAAAAGGAAAGCAGTTAAAACAATCAAATCTTAAGCTATGGAAGTTATTGATTCTGTCACAGGGCTAGGACTCCTATACATTCTTGAAGTAATAGTTTGGGAAGAATCCTCATATTTTACGCTGATTTTGGTTCTAAATTTCAACTATTATGTCTAAGTCTACCTGGAACTATATAATACAGCTATCTCATAGTATTAATACATGAAGAAGGGTATCACATCTGTAATGGTAAAGAATATATGAACTTGTAGCAACATATATCCAATCTTTAGAAAAGTAGAATAAAGTTCATTGTAAATAGTTTGAGGTAATTACCCTAAAAGATTACATCAAACTCTGCGGTAGGTTTACTCATCTTTAATTATATCCATTTTTAGTCCACTCGTAACTTACGAGATTTCTGGAATGTGTTTAGTAATTCACCAAGGAGACTGACTCAGAGACATAGAAGAAAGATATCCAGTGTGTCCAATTGCAGTGACTTTTGACTTCTATCAGTTGTTACCCACTCTTCAACATGACGAGGGAATGCATCAAAAATACATATTTCAATTCGCACAATAGCAAGCATGGAGCTATTATGTAGATGTGACATATTTTATATTGAATCACATGAGTGGTGATAACTTCTGCTAAAAAATATGTCATACGGCCTTTTTCCTGACCCCTTGACTGTATTTTGAAGACCAAACAGACCATCTTTTGTTGGATTTGGCAGTCTGCTCATTTTGTTGTTGTTGTTGATAATGATAGAGTTCCCATTTCTCCCACTCACATTATGTGGAAAATTAAGCTCAATCCTCTTAGAGAAGAGATCACAAACTTCTGAGTGAGTACCATGCTGTTGACTGTGTGATTTTTCACGTATAGTTAAGTTCATCTTAATGTCAGTTTCTATGAAGAATATTACCAGAGTTTTCCATGTTAGGGATATTTAGAAAAAAAAGATTAAATTATAATTACTGTATCAGTTGATCAATCAATATGTTTGAAACAGAAGAAATACATATTTTTTAAGTTTAGATATGGATCATGTCTTAGAAACAACTTAGCCAACTGTCTGTATCTTAGTATATAGATTTTTAACTGCCTTGCTTTTTTTTTTTGCCATGTTTGTGTAACTTAGATCTTGTTCTCTCTTTCTCTCTTCTCATACTCTCTTTTTCGTTTTCTCTCTTTTCATTTACAAGTATTTTTCTCTCTCTCTTCATTTACAGGTATTCATTCTAAAGAAAAGAAAGTCTCTTACGTAAGAAAAAGAAATGAGCTTTCTTTCAATAGATTTATGGAAACTACATGAGTACATGTGATTTATTTGGCAAGAGTCAAGTTGAAAACAAGATTTAAATCTAGTAGGAGAGTTTAAATGCTTTGTTTACTTCTAAATTGGAGCAACTTTGTCAACTTCTCCTGCCCCTGAGTTGGAATGATTTTATGTTGAAAATCTGCATAGAACAATGAGAGACGTAAAAGTTTATTTTTTCATTTAATTAGATATATACTAAAATAACTGCATCTAAATAGCATCCTCTCATATTTCTAACTCAGCAGTTTCTAAGTAATCATTTTTGAGTGCACAAAGTTCAAAAGTTCAAGGACTGTGAAGAAGACTTTGTCTTATTTCTGTCTATCCATCAAACCCTATCTAAGAGTAGCTAACAGAGATCCATGAGGTTTTGGTGGAAGAATAAGTGTGCTCCTTAGTATATTGTAAAAACATAACTTTTTAACTATAATTGAATATGGTTTTCCTTTTAGGTAAATTTTATGTTTTATTATTAATAAATGTTGGATTGTATACAAATGTATATGTATAGCCTATAATCTGGAACTGTATAAAAATCTCTCAGGTAAAAGGGGTCACAAATAAAATAAAACATAAAATCTGGGGCTGGAGAGATAGCATGGAGGTAAAGTGTTTGCCTTTCATGCAGAAGGTCATCAGTTCGAATCCCAGCGTCCCATATGGTCCCCCGTGCCTGCCAGGAGCAATTTTTCTGAGTATGGAGCCAGGAATAACCCCTGAGCACTGCCGGGTGTGACCCAAAAACCAAAAAAAAAAAAAAAAAACATAAAATCTGATTTACTACATGAACTGAAGGTTTGGCTCTAAATAAAATCAATACAGAAATTGGGATAGAGAGGAAGGAGCAGACAACAACTGTTATGGGCTAGTTTTATGTATGATTCTGATTGAGCTAAGAGATACCCAAATAACTAGTTAGTATTATTTTTCAGGATATCTATGTTTCCAGAAAAAAGATTAGCATTTCAGTTGCTAAGCTGAGTAAACATCACCTTCCTGAATAAGGGTTATGATTATTTAATCCACTAAGGATTCAAGTAGAAGAAGAAGAAAGGAAGAATGAGGAAGAGGAGGAGGAAGACAAGGAGGAGAAGATGGGGCCGGTGTGGTGGTGTTAGAGGTAAGGTGTCTGCCTTGCCAGCGCTAGCCTAGGACAGACCACGGTATGATCCCCAGAGTCCCATATGGTTCCCCAAGCCAGGAGCGACTTCTGAGTTCATAGCAAGAAGTAACCCCTGAGCGTCACTGGTTGTGGCCCAAAACCCCCCAAAAAGGAAGAAGAAGAAAAAGAAAGAAAGAAAGAAAGAAAGAAAGAAAGAAAAAAGAAAGAAAGAAAGAAAGAAAGAAAGAAAGAAAGAAAGAAAGAAAGAAAGAAAGAAAGAAAGAAAGAAAGAAAGAAAGAAAGAAAGAAAGAAAGAAAGAAAGAAAGAAAGAAAGAGAAAGAGAGAGAGAAAGAAAGAAAGAAAGAAAAGAAAGAAGAGAAAAGAAAGAAAGAAAGAAAGAGAGAAAAAAGAAAGAAAGAAAGAAAAGAAAGAAAGAAAGAAAGAAAGAAAGAAAGAAAGAAAGAAAGAAAGAAAAAAAAAGAAAGAAAGAAAGAAAAAGAAAGAGAGAGAAGAAAGAAAGAAAGAGAGAAAAAAGAAAGAAGAAAGAAAGAAAGAAAGAAAAAAAGAGAAAGAAAGAAAGAAAGAAAGAAAAAAGAAAGAAAGAAAGAAAGAAAGAAAGAAAGAAAGAAAGAAAGAAAGAAAGAAAGAAAGAAGAGAAGGAAGGAGGATAAGAAGATGAATTGGTAAAATTTAGATCAAAGTAGTTTAAATTATATTTTCTTTTATTCCAAAATAAACTTAATTTGATGATAATCAGGTTTTTTAATGGTAACTAAGGTTAAAATAATAGTATTAGATAGTAAAACAGAAAAATGTCAAGCACAGTAAAAAGCACTTTGTGAATTCTACCTAATGCTTCCATTTATTGCTCCATTTGTAAAAATAAGTCTAAGTCTCTTTGGTTCTCTAAATTTTTGTGAACATCACAAACATTATTATACAAGATAAGCATTTCTAAAAATTGCTGCAATGTATATTATACAATAAAGAAACCCACAGGATACATTAAAAAGGCGATAAAGAGTATAACAGAGAGATGGTTCAAAAGACTGAGTTTATGCTTTGTGTGCAGGAGACCCAGATTTGTCCTCTAGCAACAAATAGGCCATGAGTACTGCCTGAGTTGACTTGTAAAGTTAAAGTCAGGTGTAGCCTAAACTGACACCCCTCCCCCAAAGGACAAAAAAAGTGTTCAATAAACATAAAATAAGATAGAAATCTGGGCCCAGAGAGATAGCACAGCGGCGTTTGCCTTGCAAGCAGCCGATCCAGGACCAAAGGTGATTGGTTCGAATCCCGGTGTCCCATATGGTCCCCCATGCCTGCCAGGAGCTATTTCTGAGCAGCCAGGAATAACCCCTGGGCACCACCGGGTGTGGCCCAAAAACCAAAAAAAAAAAAAAAAAGGATAGAAATCTAATTGAAATAGCAGCATGGTATTAATATAGAAATGGCTTAAGATATACATATTTTAAAAAAAGACCCTAATCTAGGCTTTGGCCTATGATCTGTACAACAACCAAGATCTCTAATTCCAAAGGGCTGACTGTTACAACTGCAGATCTCCTGGAAACATAATGAAAGACTCAATCCTAGACTTCACCCTAGGACTGGTGCAAAAACCAAGACCACCAACTACATTACACTGATTAAAACAAAAGTGATGGAACAGAAATTCTAGAATCTTAAAGAAAGACTCCATCCTAGGTGCCATCCTATGACCTGTGCAAATACCAAGATCTCTAGCCACAGAAGCCTGATTTTATCATCCAAGATGGAGTGGAAAGTTTCTAGCCACCACAAAAAGTCCTAGGGGAGAGTAAAAGAATATGTTCGGAGCCTGTAGTTATTTCCATGACAGTATACTTTAAGGGCAGAGAAACCCTGTAACCCTTAGGCCAAGGGAATTCTCTTTCTAATCTCCTTAATATTTACTGTGCTTATGCAAAAAAAAAAGTACAAATTAATTTTTCTTTTGGTTTTGTTATTATGTTTTTTTCTCTTTTTCTGCTTTTTCTTCTTTTAATTTCTTTTAATTTTTTTTTTCTTTTTTGTGCTTAGTTATGTTTTTATTTCAAGACTGTGGTTATTGTATGGTTGTCTTTATTGCCATGGTGCTTTCCAGGTTTTTTGTTTGATTTTTTTTTTGTAGTGTTGTTATGTTTTTCTTCCTTTTTTCCCTTTCTTCTCTCAATTTAATATGTATAGCCTCTAGGAGGACTCCTCTCATCTTATGCTTATTTGGTTTCTCACCCATTTTATTTTTTCTTTCTTTCAAACAGAACTACATAACTTGAACCATCTTGTTCCGCCTCACAAATTGAGGGGAAATTAAGAGATGGTACCAAGTCCAAATCGTCATATGAACACTAGTAGAAACAAAAAAATGATCAGACTTAAACACCAAAATCAAAGCCAACGACAACAGAATCAATTCTCAATCTACAAGTTAGACACAAAGGGGACCACTAGCAGCCCAGGGCATAAAGGAGGGGGATATGGATGCAAGCTGAGAACAGGGGTAGAGGGAGGACAACATTGGTGGTAGGAATGCCCCTGATTCAACGTCACTATGTACCTAAAATATTACTGTGAAAGATTTGTAATACACTCTGGTCAAAATAAAAACTATTATAATTATTAAAAATATATATACATATTTAAAAGGTCTTACTGATATGTGCCTAAAAGTATTTGAGCATGCTAACGTTTTTGGGAAAGAATGACTCAAAATTTGTATCTAGAAGAGAAAAACAAAGAACAGAGAGGGAAAAAAAAATAGCAAAATTGGCTATGGGGGAGTGAGAGTTAGAGGAGAGGCACATTCTGTCATGTGACCAGAAAGAGAAACTAAGGGATGGAATGATTGTAAAATGGTTTGCATGGGTTAGACAAGGCTGCTAGAACAAAAGACCCCAAACTGGGTTGCTTAAAAAAGGCATTCATCTACTTACTACCATACTGAAGGCTAAGAATTCAAATTCAATCTCCACTTTCATTTATTTTTTTTATTTGGGGGAGGCATCTCTAATCAGTGATGCTCAAGGTTTACACCTAGTTCTATGTTCAGGAATTGAACCTTAATTGGCTACTTTAAAGGCAAGCAAACAAGCACTCTACTTGCTATATCATCACTTGGGTTCAGATTATATTTTGTGTGTGTTGAAGTTGGAAGCACACCCAGAGATGCTCAGGGTTTACTCCTGGCTTTGCATGCAAAGATAATTCCTGTCTGGCTGTTCTGGGGACTCTGTGGGGTTCCAAAGATTAAACTCAAATTAGACACATTTCAGCGAAGCCAAATGTACT